>NW_024609460.1:2500-7500 GCF_018296145.1 Oncorhynchus tshawytscha
CCTCCTCCTCTCTCTCTCCTCCTCCTCTCTCTCTGCTCCTCCCTCTCTCTCTCCTCCTGCTCCTCTCTCTCTCCTCTCCTCCCTCTCTCTCCTCCTCCTCTCTCCTCTCTCCTCCTCTCCTCTCTCTCCTCCTGCTCCCTCTCTCTCTCCTCCTGCTCCTCTCTCTCTCCTCCTCCTGCTCCTCTCTCTCCTCCTCTCTCCTCTCTCTCCTCCTGCTCCTCTCTCTCCTCCTGCTCCCTCTCTCTCCTCCTGCTCCTCTCTCTCCTCCTGCTCCTCTCTCCTCCTCTTCTCTCCACCACTTGCTCCTCTCTCTCCTCCTGCTCCTCTCTCTTCTTGCTCCTCTCTCTCCTCCTCCTCCTCTCTCCTCCTGCTCTATATCTCCTGCTCCTCTCTCTCCTGTAGATAGCAGAGTTGGAGTCTCAGTGTGAAAAGGCCAACGTGGAGAAGGAGAGGAACTCTAAGCTGACTGTACGAGTTCAGGAGCTGGAGACGGAGCTGCAGGACAAGGAACAGGTGGACACACACACACACACACACACACACACACACACAGGATCACTTATGCGCTCTCACACACAAAAAACTCCTACAGACACACACACAGTCTCATGTGACTAGCCTGTAGTTTTACTGACAGACTATATGCAAATATAACCCCATTATCCCTAAGGGACATGTTATCTCTCTCTCCCCCTCTACCTGTCTCTCTCCCCCTCTACCTGTCTCTCTCCCCCTCCACCTGTCTCTCTCCCCCTCCACCTGTCTCTCTCCCTCCACCTGTCTCTCTCCCCCTCCACCTGTCTCTCTCCCCCTCCACCTGTCTCTCTCCCCCTCTACCTGTCTCTCTCCCCCTCCACCTGTCTCTCTCCCCCTCCACCTGTCTCTCTCCCCCTCCACCTGTCTCTCTCCCCCTCTACCTGTCTCTTTCCCCCTCTCCTCTCTACCTGTCTCTCCCCCCTCTCTCTCTCTCTCTCTCTCTCCCCCTCTACCTGTCTCTCTTCTCTACCTGTCTCTCTACCTACCTGTCTCTCTCCACCCCTCTACCTGTCTCTTTCCCCCTCTACCTGTCTCTCTCCCCCTCTACCTGTCTCTCTTCCCCTGTCTCCTCCCCCTCCTCTCTCCCCCCTCTACCTGTCTCTCTCTCCACTCTACCTGTCTCTCCCCCTCTCTTCCCCTCTACCTGTCTCTCTCCCCTCTACCTGTCTCTCCCCCCTCTCTCTCTCTCTCTCCCCTCTACCTGTCTCTCTCTCCTCTACCCTCTACCCCTCTACCTGTCTCTTTCCCCCTCTACCTGTCTCTCCCCGGTCTCTTTCCCCTCTACCTGTCTCTCTCCCCCTCTACCTGTCTCTCTCCCCCTCTACCTGTCTCTCTCCCCTCTACCTGTCTCTCTCCCCCTCCACCTGTCTCTCTCCCCCTCTACCTGTCTCTTTCCCCCTCTCCCCCTCTACCTGTCTCTTTCCCCCCTCTCTCTCTCTACCTGTCTCTCTCTCTCTCTCTCTCTCCCCTCTACCTGTCTCTCTGTCTCTCTCCCCCTCTACCTGTCTCTCCCCCTCTACCTGTCCTTCTCCCCTCTACCTGTCTCTCCCCCCCCTCTACCTCTCTCTTCTCCCCTCTACCTGTCTCTCTCTCCTCTACCTGTCTCTCTCCCCCTCTACCTGTCTCTCTCCCCCTCTACCTGTCTCTCCCCTCTACCTGTCTCTCTCCCACTCTACCTGTCTCTCTCCCACTCTACCTGTCTCTCTCCCCTCTACCTGTCTCTCTCCCCTCTACCTGTCTCTTTCCCCCTCTCCCTCTCTCCACCTCTACCTGTCTCTCTCCCCCTCTCTCTCTCTCTCCCCCTCTACCTGTCTCTCTTCTCCTCTACCTGTCTCTTTCCCCCTCTACCTGTCTCTCCCCCTGTCTCTTTCCCCCTCTACCTGTCTCTCTCCCCTCTACCTGTCTCTCTCCCACTCTACCTGTCTCTCTCTCCCCTCTCTCTCCCCCTCTACCTCTCTCTCCCCCTCTCTCTCTCTCTCCCCCTCTCTCCACCCCTCCTCTCTACCTTTCTCTGTTCCTAAGGAGGGGATTATTATCCAATAGAAGGTGGATATTGTTGTGGGACCTTTGATGTCAGAACAATTATCTGCTGAAGTATTACTCTCTCTCTTCCTCCGCTCTCTCTCTCAGCTCTCAGCTCTCTCTCTCTTCCTCCGCTCTCTCTCTATCTGCTCTCTCTCAGCTCTCTTTCTATTACTCTCTCTCTCAGCTCTCTCTCTTCTCCTCTCTCAGCTCTCAGCTCTCTCTCTCTTCCTCCGCTCTCTCTCAGCTCTCTCTCTCTCTCTCTCTCTCAGCTCTCTCAGCTCTCTCTCTTCCTCCTCTCTCTCTCTCTCTCTCTCTCTTCCTCCGCTCTCTCTCTCAGCTCTCTCTCTCTCTCTTCCTCCGCTCTCTCTCTCTCAGCTCTCAGCTCTCTCTTCCTCCGCTCTCTCTCTCTCTCTCTCTCTCAGCTCTCTCTCTCTTCCTCCTCTCTCTCTCTCAGCTCTCTCTCTCTCTCAGCTCTCTCTCTCTTCCTCCTCTCTCTCTCTCTCTCAGCTCTCTCTTCCTCCGCTCTCTCTCTCTCAGCTCTCTCTCTTCCTCCGCTCTCTCTCAGCTCTCTCTCTCCTCTCTCTCTTCCTCCGCTCTCTCTCTCTCTCTTCTCTCTCTTCCTCAGCTCTCTCTCAGCTCTCAGCTCTCTCTTCCTCCTCTCTCTCTCTCTCAGCTCTCTCTCTCTTCCTCCGCTCTCTCTCTCTCTCTCAGCTCTCAGCTCTCTCTCTCTTCCTCCGCTCTCTCTCTCTCAGCTCTCTCTCTCAGCTCTCTCTCTCTTCCTCCGCTCTCTCTCTCTCAGCTTCTCAGCTCTCTCTCTCTTCCTCCGCTCTCTCTCTCTCAGCTCTCTCTCTCTTCCTCCGCTCTCTCTCTCTCAGCTCTCTCTCTCTTCCTCAGCTCTCTCTCTCTTCCTCAGCTCTCTCTCCCTCAGCTCTCTCAGCTCTCTCTCTCAGCTCTCAATTCAATTTCAGTTCAAAGGAATTTATTGGCATGAGAAACATTTCCATTTCCACAGCATGTGAAATAAACTCTCTCTCCTCTCTCTCTGTGTGTAATGTCACATCAATACCAATTATCCATCAGTTTATTGCTGACTTCCGTGTTTTTATAGGTCTTCTATCTTCTTGTTGAAGAACACTCAGAGAAAAGGGGTAAAAATGTGTATTATTCCTAATATTTCCTGTGTATAGCAAATGTCTCTGGTAGTGGCAGCTCTGACTCTATACCCGGTGTTATTTCAGACCATATTAATAATGTTACTGTAATGTTACTGTAGTCATTCTACATGATACCAGGAACCCCAGGCACTGGGTCTGACTCTATACCCGGTTGTGTTATTTCAGACCATGTTAATAATGTTACTGTAGTCATTCTAAATGATACCAGGAACCCCAGGCACTGGGTCTGCCAGTAACATCGTCCCCATGTCACTTCTGACCAGCTGCCAAGCAACTGCGGCCCCAAGATGGCTGGTTTCTACGCACCCTGACAGTCATTCCAGTTCGTCCCAATGAGACTTTGAGCCGGCATGGCCGCGGTGATGGATCAATACGGATTCTGCCTGCAGACACATTTCATTAGCTGGAACCATGTTTCCATCCACAGTTATGCCAGTAAAGAGTCATACTGTATATAAAACGCTGTGATGGAAATAGGACATTTGGGGAACGATTGTATAAATGCAGACACATCATTTGTTCATTGGATCTTTTAGGTGGGATCTTTCTGTGTCTATAAAATGAATGGAGGCGGAAACGCCTTTATATAATAACCATCATAATAACCATCATAATAATAATAATAACCATCATAACAATAATAATAATAACCATCATAACAATAATAATAACCATCAATAATAATAATAACCATCACAATAATAATAATAATAACCATCATGATAATAATAACCATCACAATAATAATAATAATAACCATCATAATAATAATAACCATCATAATAATAACCGCCATAATAATACCCGTCATAATAATAATAATAACCATAATAATAATAATAATAACCATCATCATAATAACAATAATAATAATAATAACCATAATAATAATAATAATAATAACCATCATCATAATAATAATAATAACCATCATAATAACCATCATAATAATAATAATAACCATCATAATAACCATCATAATAACCATCATAATAATAATAACCATCATAATAACCATCATAATAACCATCATAATAATAATAACCATCATAATAATAATAATAATAATAACCATCATAATAACATCAGAATAACCATCATAATAATAATAACCATCATAATAATAATAATAATAATAACCATCATAATAACATCAGAATAACCATCATAATAATAATAACCATCATAATAATAATAATAATAACCATCATAATAATAACCATCATAATAACCATCATAATAATAATAACCATCATAATCATAATAACATCAGAATAATAATAACCATCATAATAACCATCATAATAATAATAATAACCATAATAATAACCATCACAATAATAATAACCATCATAATAACCATCATAATAACCAGCATAATAATAATAACCATCATAATAATAATAACCATCATAATAATAATAATAACCATCATAATAATAATAACCATCATAATCATAATAATAATAATAATAATAATAACATCATAATAATAATAATAACCATCATAATAGCCATCAGAATAATAATAACCATAATAATAATAACCATAATAATAACCATCGTAATAACCATCATAATAACCATCATAATCATAATAACCATCATAATAACCCATCATAATAACCATCATTATAATAATAACCATCATTATAATAATAACCATCATTATAATAATAACCATCATAATAATAATAACCACCATAATGCTAATAACCATCATAATAATAATAACCATCATAATAACCATCAGAATAGCCATCA
>NW_024609460.1:12500-87500 GCF_018296145.1 Oncorhynchus tshawytscha
GGCGGAGGCAGGGGGGTGGGGGGCTGAGACGGGGTGGAGGGGTTGGGGGTACAGTAGGTCTGATGAGGACTAAGGTACAGTAGGACTGATGAGGACTGAGGTACAGTAGGACTGATGAGGACTGAGATACAGTAGGTCTGAGGACTGAGTTACAGTAGGTCTGAGGACTGAGGTACAGTAGGTCTGAGGACTGAGGTACAGGAGGACTGATGAGGACTGAGGTACAGGAGGACTGATGAGGACTGAGGTACATGAGGACTGAGGTACAGTAGGACTGAGGTCTGAGGTACAGTAGGACTGATGAGGTCTGAGGTACAGTAGGACTGATGAGGTCTGAGGTACAGTAGGACTGATGAGGACTGAGGTACAGTAGGTCTGATGAGGACTGAGGTACAGTAGGTCTGATGAGGACTGAGGTACAGGAGGACTGATGAGGACTGAGGTACAGTAGGACTGATGAGGACTGAGGTACATTCTAGGACTGATGAGGACTGAGGTACAGGAGGACTGATGAGGACTGAGGTACAGGAGGACTGATGAGGACTGAGGTACATGAGGACTGATGAGGACTGAGGTACAGTAGGACTGATGAGGACTGAAACAAACGGACAGTGAGGCACGGGAGGACTGATGAGGACTGAGGTACAGTAGGACTGATGAGGACTGAGGTAGGTAGGACAGGACTGAGGTACAGACTGAGGACTTGGGGGCAGGAGGACTGATGAGGACTGAGGTACAGGAGGACTGGGAGGAGGACTGAGGTACAGGAGGACTGATGAGGACTGAGGTACATAGGACTGATGAGGACTGAGGCACAGTAGGACTGATGAGGACTGAGGTACAGTAGGACTGATGAGGACTGAGGTACAGTAGGACTGATGAGGACTGAGGTACAGTAGGACTGATGAGGACTGAGGTACAGTAGGACTGATGAGGACTGAGGTACAGTAGGACTGATGACTGAGGTACAGTAGGACTGATGAGGTCTGAGGTACAGTAGGACTGATGAGGACTGAGGTACAGGAGGACTGATGAGGACTGAGGTACAGGAGGACTGATGAGGACTGAGGTACAGTAGGACTGATGAGGACTGAGGGTACTGATGAGGACAGGAGGTCTGAGAACAGTAGGACTGATGAGGACTGAGGTACAGTAGGACTGATGAGGACTGAGGTACAGTAGGACTGATGAGGACTGAGGTGAGGACAGTAGGACTGATGAGGACTGAGGTGACAGTAGGACTGATGAGGACTGAGGTACAGTAGGACTGATGAGGACTGATGAGGACTGAGGTACAGTAGGACTGATGAGGACTGAGGTACAGTAGGACTGATGAGGACTGAGGTACAGTAGGACTGATGAGGACTGAGGTACAGTAGGACTGATGAGGACTGAGGTACAGTAGGACTGATGAGGACTGAGGTACAGGAGGACTGATGAGGACTGAGGTACAGGAGGACTGATGAGGACTGAGGTACAGTAGGACTGATGAGGACTGAGGTACAGTAGGACTGATGAGGACTGAGGTACTGATGAGGACTGATGAGGACAGAACAGTAGGACTGATGAGGACTGAGGTACAGTAGGACTGATGAGGTCTGAGGTACAGTAGGACTGATGAGGACTGAGGTACAGGAGGACTGATGAGGACTGAGGTACAGGAGGTCTGATGAGGACTGAGGTACAGGAGGACTGATGAGGTCTGAGGTACAGGAGGACTGATGAGGTCTGAGGTACAGGAGGTCTGATGAGGACTGAGGTACAGGAGGTCTGATGAGGACTGAGGTACAGGAGGACTGATGAACAGTAGGACTGATGAGGACTGAGGTACAGTAGGACTGATGAGGACTGAGGTACAGTAGGACTGATGAGGTCTGAGGTACAGGAGGTCTGATGAGGACTGAGGTACAGGAGGTCTGATGAGGACTGAGGTACAGGAGGTCTGATGAGGACTGAGGTACAGGAGGACTGATGAGGTCTGAGGTACAGTAGGACTGATGAGGTCTGAGGTACAGTAGGACTGATGAGGACTGAGGTACAGGAGGTCTGATGAGGACTGAGGTACAGGAGGACTGAGGACTGAGGTACAGTAGGTCTGATGAGGACTGAGGTACAGTAGGTCTGATGAGGACTGAGGTACAGGAGGTCTGGTGAGGATATTAATATGTGATGTGTTCCTTCCAGGAACTGGAGAACCTGAGGAAGCAAGCAGAGATCATCCCTCAACTCATGGCAGAGTGTGAGAGCATCACAGAGAAACTACAGGTACTTGAAGCCTAACCCATACACCCTAAACACTAACCCCTACACCCTAAACACTAACCCCTACACCCCAAACACTAACCCCTCAACTCATGGCAGAGTGTGAGAGCATCACAGAGAAACTACAGGTACTTGAAGCCAATAAGCTGGAAATGTGAGTCTCGCTCTCTCTCTCTCTCTCTCTCTCTCTCTCTCTCTCTCTCTCTCGCTCTCTCTCTCTCTCAGCAGATCCAGATTATTACATTACATTATGCTCACACACCTCTTGTTTGTTCTCAGTTTTCATTGAGTCTCTAACAAGTTATTGTTACTGGGTTTATTCTGAATATTCCACATGGTTCTGTATGAATAACAGGTCCATTTGTGTTCTATTTACAACTATGATGTGGATACTGTATATCATGTTAAATGGTTGCTATGATCCACACTGTTATTAAAAGGTATTGTCTCCTAGAGAATGGAGTGGAGAGTTACATTCTCAACAATGGAAACTAGTTGGATCACAGTTCTGTTGGATCACAGTTCTGTTGGATCACAGTTCTGTTGGATCACAGTTCTGTTGGATCACAGTTCTGTTTGATCACAGTTCTGTTTGATCACAGTTCTGTTGGATCACAGTTCTGTTGGATCACAGTTCTGTTGGATCACAGTTCTGTTGGATCACAGTTCTGTTGGATCACAGTTCTGTTGGATCACAGTTCTGTTTGAAGCACAGTTCTGTTGGATCACAGTTCTGTTGGATCACAGTTCTGTTGGATCACAGTTCTGTTTGATCACAGTTCTGTTGGATCACAGTTCTGTTGGATCACAGTTCTGTTGGATCACAGTTCTGTTGGATCACAGTTCTGTTGGATCACAGTTCTGTTGGATCACAGTTCTGTTGGATCACAGTTCCATTTGACGCACAGTTCTATTTGAATCACAGTTCTGTTGGATCACAGTTCTGTTGAATCACAGTTCTGTTGGATCACAGTTCTGTTGGATCACAGTTCTGTTGGATCACAGTTCTGTTGGATCACAGTTCTGTTGGATCACAGTTCTGTTGGATCACAGTTCTGTTTGATCACAGTTCTGTTGGATCACAGTTCTGTTGGATCACAGTTCTGTTTGATCACAGTTCTGTTGGATCACAGTTCTGTTGGATCACAGTTCTGTTGGATCACAGTTCTGTTTGATCACAGTTCTGTTTGATCACAGTTCTGTTTGATCACAGTTCTATTTGAAGCACAGTTCTATTTGAAGCACAGTTCTGTTTGATCACAGTTCTGTTGGATCACAGTTCTGTTTGGATCACAGTTCTGTTTGATCACAGTTCTGTTGGATCACAGTTCTGTTTGATCACAGTTCTGTTTGATCACAGTTCTGTTGGATCACAGTTCTGTTGGATCACAGTTCTGTTTGATCACAGTTCTGTTGGATCACAGTTCTGTTGGATCACAGTTCTGTTGGATCACAGTTCTGTTTGATCACAGTTCTGTTGGATCACAGTTCTGTTGGATCACAGTTCTATTTGAAGCACAGTTCTGTTGGATCACAGTTCTGTTGGATCACAGTTCTGTTTGGATCACAGTTCTGTTGGATCACAGTTCTGTTGGATCACAGTTCTGTTGGATCACAGTTCTATTTCACAGTTCTGTTGGATCACAGTTCTGTTGATCACAGTTCTGTTGGATCACAGTTCTGTTGGATCACAGTTCTGTTGGATCACAGTTCTGTTGGATCACAGTTCTGTTGGATCACAGTTCTGTTGGATCACAGTTCTGTTGGATCACAGTTCTGTTGGATCACAGTTCTGTTTGATCACAGTTCTGTTGGATCACAGTTCTGTTGGATCACAGTTCTTTGAATCACAGTTCTGTTGGATCACAGTTCTGTTGGATCACAGTTCTGTTTGGATCACAGTTCTGTTTGGATCACAGTTCTGTTGGATCACAGTTCTGTTGGATCACAGTTCTGTTGGATCACAGTTCTGTTGGATCACAGTTCTGTTGGATCACAGTTCTGTTGGATCACAGTTCTGTTGGATCACAGTTCTATTTGGATCACAGTTCTCACATTTGATCACAGTTCTATTTGAAGCACAGTTCCATTTGATCACAGTTCCATTTGAAGCACAGTTCTATTTGAAGCACAGTTCCATTTGATCACAGTTCTATTTGCACAGTTCTATTTGACGCACAGTTCCATTTGACGCACAGTTCCATTTGAAGCACAGTTCCATTTGACGCACAGTTCTATTTGAGCACAGTTCCATTTGAATCACAGTTCTGTTGGATCACAGTTCTGTTGGATCACAGTTCTATTTGAAGCACAGTTCCATTTGAGCACAGTTCCATTTGAAGCACAGTTCCATTTGACGCACAGTTCTATTTGAAGCACAGTTCCATTTGACGCACAGTTCTATTTGAGCACAGTTCTATTTGATCGCACAGTTCTATTTGAAGCACAGTTCCATTTGACGCACAGTTCTATTTGAATCACAGTTCTATTTGAATCACAGTATTGTAATTACAGATCTCTCCTCTTGAATATGAAGAACATTCTTCTCATAAAGA
This sequence comes from Oncorhynchus tshawytscha, assembly GCF_018296145.1. Taxonomy (NCBI): domain Eukaryota; kingdom Metazoa; phylum Chordata; class Actinopteri; order Salmoniformes; family Salmonidae; genus Oncorhynchus; species Oncorhynchus tshawytscha. Next base: position 17,318 of record NW_024609460.1, read on the forward strand.
CATGGGATGCATCCCAAATGGCAACCTTATAGTTTTTTATAGTATTGGGGCGGCAGGGTAGCCTAGTGGTTAGAGCGTTGGACTAGTAACCGGAAGGTTGCAAGTTCAAACCCCTGAGCTGACAAGGTACAAATCTGTTGTTCTGCCCCTGAACAACAAGCAGTTAACCCGCTGTTCCTAGGCCGTCATTGAAAATAAGACTGACATGCCTAGTTAAATAGGCATGTCAGTCTTATTTATAAATAATAAATAAATTATAAATAAAATAGTGCACTACTTTAGTCCAGACCCCTATGGGCCCTGGTCAAAAGGAGTGCACTATAAAGGGTGCCTTAGCAGAAACAGCTGAAGATGTCAGTGTACTGTTGACAGATGTTGGTAATGGCTGGATGGGAGAGATCCAACAGCATGTTGACAGATGTTGGTAATGGCTGGATGGGAGAGATCCAACAGCATGTTGACAGATATTGGTAATGGCTGGATGGGAGAGATCCAACAGCATGTTGACAGATATTGGTAATGGCTGGATGGGAGAGATCCAACAGCATGTTGACAGATATTGGTAATGGCTGGATGGGAGAGATCCAACAGCATGTTGACAGATAATGGCTGGATAGATCCAACAGCATGTTGACAGATGTTGGTAATGGCTGGGAGAGATCCAACAGCATGTTGACAGATGTTGGTAATGGCTGGATGGGAGAGATCCAACAGCATGTTGACAGATGTTGGTAATGGCTGGATGGGAGAGATCCAACAGCATGTTGACACATATTGGTAATGGCTGGATGGGAGAGATCCAACAGCATGTTGACAGATGTTGGTAATGGCTGGATGGGAGAGATCCAACAGCATGTTGACAGATATTGGTAATGGCTGGATGGGAGAGATCCAACAGCATGTTGACAGATATTGGTAATGGCTGGATGGGAGAGATCCAACAGGATGTTGACAGATATTGGTAATGGCTGGATGGGAGAGATCCAACAGGATCCCTCACTGCCAGAACCAAGCGTTAGGACTCTGCTCCTTCAGGGTGGCTCACTGCCAGAACCAAGCATTAGGACTCTGCTCCTTCAGGGTAGCTCACTGCAAGAACCAAACGTCATATGAAGATGATAATAGGCAGAGAGGACGATATTCTCTATCAAATCCCCCAAGCCAGGCGATTAACTATGTGAAGTCAGAATGCGTTGTTTAAGACTCTCAATAGACCAGGTCATTCTACCATACAGGACTGACTACTAGTCAATGTGTGAATACTGTGTGTGGTGTGAGTTAATGCAGCCATATGATTATTACACATATGATGCGCTCGAAGAGGCAAGATGAGATGTCATCTTGGTACATGAGAAAAATACTAGTATCAACCGGCCTGACATAGTGACACACTGCTGGGTGCCCTCGAAGAGGCAAGATGAGATGTCATCTTGGTACATGAGAATATTTGACCTATGAACCCAGCCAGCCACCTGCAAAGTAAATGCAGTGCCGGTGTTACATACTGTATCAGATGTGATGCAGAACAGAAGCAACAAAGCTACTGGAACGTTAGGCTGACACAATCATGATCATATTAGCACGACTGATGGAACTAATGTAGGCTCCACACTCAGAATTCCAGTACTGATGGAACTAATGTAGGCTCCACACTCAGAATTCCAGTACTGATGGAACTAATGTAGGCTCCACACTCAGAATTCCAGTACTGATAGAACTAATGTAGGCTCCACACTCAGAATTCCAGTACTGATGGAACTAATGTAGGCTCCACACTCAGAATTCCAGTACTGATGGAACTAATGTAGGCTCCACACTCAGAATTCCAGTACTGATAGAACTAATGTAGGCTCCACACTCAGAATTCCAGTACAGAATTCCACACTCAGAATTCCAGTACTGATGGAACTAATGTAGGCTCCACACTCAGAATTCCAGTACTGATGGAACTAATGTAGGCTCCACACTCAGAATTCCAGTACTGATGGAACTAATGTAGGCTCCACACTCAGAATTCCAGTACTGATGGAACTAATGTAGGCTCCACACTCAGAATTCCAGTACTGATGGAACTACTGAGAATTCCAGGAACTAATGTAGGCTCCACACTCAGAATTCCAGTACTGATGGAACTAATGTAGGCTCCACACTCAGAATTCCAGTACTGATGGAACTAATGTAGGCTCCACACTCAGAATTCCAGTACTGATAGAACTAATGTAGGCTCCAGTACTGATAGAACTCAGAATTCCAGTACTGATGGAACTAATGTAGGCTCCACACTCAGAATTCCAGTACTGATGGAACTAATGTAGGCTCCACACAGAATTCCAGTACTGATGGAAGAATTCCAGTAGTACTGATGGAACTAATGTAGGCTCCACACTCAGAATTCCAGTACTGATGGAACTAATGTAGGCTCCACACTCAGAATTCCAGTACTGATGGAACTAATGTAGGCTCCACACTCAGAATTCCAGTACTGATGGAACTAATGTAGGCTCCACACTCAGAATTCCAGTACTGATGGAACTAATGTAGGCTCCACACTCAGAATTCCAGTACTGATGGAACTGATCAGAACTACTGATGGAATGTAGGCTCCACACTCAGAATTCCAGTACTGATGGAACTAATGTAGGCTCCACACTCAGAATTCCAGTACTGATAGAACTAATGTAGGATCCACACTCAGAATTCCAGTACTGATGGAACTAATGTAGGCTCCACACTCAGAATTCCAGTACTGATGGAACTAATGTAGGCTCCACACTCAGAATTCCAGTACTGATGGAACTAATGTAGGCTCCACACTCAGAATTCCAGTACTGATGGAACTAATGTAGGCTCCACACTCAGAATTCCAGTACTGATGGAACTAATGTAGGCTCCACACTCAGAATTCCAGTACTGATGGAACTAATGTAGGCTCCACACTCAAGCAGTAGAGGATTATGGCACATAATCTGTGACCGGTTTGAGAAGCCGTGTCGATGCAGGACTGGGCGGCCCATAGCTCCGTCCTGGCCCTCAAGCGCTGACGAAGGAACAAGAGCCATGACGAGTTCCAGGATGTTTGTCATTGGTTGCCAGCATCAGTGTTGAACAGGGGTTAGCCAGGTGCCGCCCGTGCTCAGCCAGGTGCCGCCCGTGCTCAGCCAGGTGCCGCCCGTGCTCAGCCAGGTGCCGCCCGTGCTCAGCCAGGTGCCGCCCGTGCTCAGCCAGGTGCCGCCCGTGCTCAGCCAGGTGCCGCCCGTGCTCAGCCAGGTGCCGCCCGTGCTCAGCCAGGTGCCGCCCGTGCTCAGCCAGGTGCCGCCCGTGCTCAGCCAGGTGCCGCCCGTGCTCAGCATGCAGGTAGCGTAACAGGAAATTGAGGACCAGGCCGTGCTAGTTCTTGTTATGACGAATGATGTTCCATTGCTAATTCTTCATCACTGAGTGCATAAGTGCTGTTTACATGTAAGTGTCCATAATACAATATCATGCTAGATTAAAGGGACTGAAGAACCCATAAAAGTCATCAAACATGCCGCCTCTAGCAAAGGTTAATGTAAACCCAACACCATTGCCTTAAGTGAACTCAAACTTGTGCTACTGAGAGAGGAGAGAGATAGTCTTGATATGCATGTTGTTCTCTGGTGTGGTAGCTGGTCTCCAGTAGAGACAGATCTGTCAACCAGGTGGAAGAGTTATGGCACGTTCAGATAGTAGAACAGGGGTATTGAACTCTGACCCTACGAGGTCCAGACTACTTCTGGTTGTCTGTCGTACCTGATAATTCTTTGCTCCATCTGGTGTTCTAGGTCTAAATCAGTCCCTGATTAGAGGGGAAGAATGAAATGTAAAGAGCAGTGTGACTGGCCTGGAGGGCCAGGTTTAGAATATCGGAGGGCCAGGTTTAGAATATCGGAGGGCCAGGTTTAGAATATCGGAGGGCCAGGTTTAGAATATCGGAGGGCCAGGTTTAGAATATCGGAGGGCCAGGTTTAGAATATCGGAGGGCCAGGTTTAGAATATCGGAGGGCCAGGTTTAGAATATCGGAGGGCCAGGTTTAGAATATCGGAGGGCCAGGTTTAGAATATCGGAGGGCCAGGTTTAGCAGGTTTTTGGTTTTAGTCATTTTAAAGTATATTGAGTTAGGATTGGCCTCCCGAGTGGCACAACGGTCTAAGGCACTGCATCGCAGTGCTAGAGGCATCACTACAGACTCGGGTTCGATCGTGGGCTGTATCACAACCGGCAGTGATCGGGAGTCCCATAGTGCGGAGCACAACTGACCCAGCATCGTCAGGGTTAGGGTTTGGCCTGGGGGATTTACTTGGCTCATCGCGCTCTAGCGACTCCTTGTGGCGGGCCGCTGCGCCTGCAGGCTGGCCTCAATTGTCAGGTGAACGGTGTTTCCTCTGACACATTGGTGCGGCTGGCTTCTGGGTTAAGTGGGCGGGTGTTAAGAAGCGTGGTTTGATGGGCCATGTTTCGGAGGATGCATGAGTCGACCTTCGCCTCCCGAGCCTGTTGGGGAGTTGCAGCAATGAGACAAGATTTGGGGGAGAATTCATTTTGAATTGGACCCCCGGTGTAGAAAAAACATGACTAGCTGCTATGTAGACAGAGGAATCATTTCAGCAATATACACTGCCTTCGGAAAGTACTCCGACCACATGACTTTTTCCACATTTTGTTACGTTACAGCCTTATTCTAAAATGGATTCAATAAATAGAATTCCTCAGCAATCCACACACAATACCCCATAATGACATCACAATACCCCATAATGACATCACAATACCCCATAATGACAAATCAAAACAGGTTTTTGGGGAATTTTTGAAAATGTATTAAAGATACTTATGGGGTCTGAATACTTAACGTAAGTATTCAGACCATTTGCTATGAGACTCGAAATTGAGCTCAGGTGCATCCTGTTTCCATTGATCATCCTTGAGATGTTTCTACAACTTGATTGGAGTCCACCTGTGGTAAATTCAATTGATTGGACATGATTTGGAAAGGCACACATCTGTCTTTATAAGGTCCCCCAGTTGACAGTGCATGTCAGAGCAAAAACCAAGCCATGAGATCGAAGGAATTGTCCGTAACGCTCCGAGACAGGATTGTGTCGAGGCACAGATCTGGGAAAGGGTACCAAAACATTTCTGCAGCATTGAAGGTTCCCAAGAACACAGTGGCCTCCATCATTCTTAAATAGAAGAAGTTTGGAACCACCAAGACTCTGCCTAGTGTGCTGGCCAAAGTGAACAATTGGGGGAGAAGGGGCTTGGTCAGGGAGGTGACAAAGAACTCTAGATGGTCACTCTGACAGAGCTCTAGAGTTCCTCTGTGGAGATGGGAGAAACTTCCAGAAGGACAACCATCACTACAGCACTCCACCAATTAGGCCTTTACGGTAGAGTGGCCAGACGGAAGCCACTCCTCAGGAAAAGGCACATAACAGCCCGCTTGGAGTTTGCCAAAAGGCACCTAAAGACTCAGACCTTGAGAAACAAGATTCTCTGGTCTGATGAAACCAAGATTGAACTATTTGGCCTGAATGCCAAGTGTCACATCTGGAGGAAACCTGGAACCATCCCTATGGTGAAGCATAGTGGTGGAAACATCATGCTGTGGGGATGTTTTTCAGTGGCAGGGACTGTGAGACTAGTCAGGATCGAGGGAAAGATGAACGGAGCAAAGTACAAAGATATCCTTGATGAAAACCTGCTCCAGAGCATTCAGGACCTCGAAGGTTCACCTTCCAACAGGACAACGACCGTAAGCACACAGCCAAGACAACGCAGGAGTGGCTTCAGGACAAATCTCAATGTCCTTGAGTGCTCCAGCCAGAGCCCAGACTTGAACCCGATCGAACATCTCTGGAGAGACCTGAAAATAGCTGTGCAGCAACGCTCAACATCCAACCTGACAGAGCTTGAGAGGATCTGCAGAGAAGAATGGGAGAAACTCCCCAAATACAGGTGTGACAAGCTTGTAGCGTCATACCCAAGAAGACTGGAGGCTGTAATCGCTGAGTAAAGGGTCAGAATACTTAAGTAAAAGTGATATTTTATTTTTGATAAATTAGCAAACGTTTCTAAAAACCTATTTTTGCTTTGTCATAATGGGGTATTGTGTATAGATGGATGATGGGAAAAAAATGGAATCCATTTTAGAGTACGGCTGTAACATAACAAAATGTGGGAAAAGTCCAGGGGTCTGAATACTTTCTGAAGGCCCTGTACATTATATATCTAAACAGACTCGTTTCTGTTCAGACTGCTGCTGCAGACCAGAGTATAACAGGGTAAGGCTGTATCGAGGGCCACGCTGTATGGATAGTATATATTTGTGGTTCTGATGTGAGCTCTATGTATCGGTAGTGACAAGGTAATACTACTTGTTTCTGAATGAGATGTGAAACTGTATGTATCGGTAGTGATGCCGTGTGGATAGTAGCTGTGTTGTTGTGGTTCTGATGTGATCTATGTGAGCAGTGAAGCTATATCAGTAATGATGATGATAGATCGATTTTGTTGTTGACTCGCCTCCCTCGATCATCTGACAGCCTCACAGCGTATTTCCTCAGCCAAGCTGTCATCGGTGCGGTGCCATGTAGACCGACTATGGAGGGGAATAAAACCAACAATGACTTGGCTCAAATTCTTCAGCTTCAGGTCCAACCCGGCTAGATAGAGTAGGGAGGGGAATAAAACCAACAATGACTTGGCTCAAATTCTTCAGCTTCAGGTCCAACCTGGCTAGATAGAGTAGGGAGGGGAATAAAACCAACAATGACTTGGCTCAAATTCTTCAGCTTCAGGTCCAACCTGGCTAGATAGAGTAGGGAGGGGAATAAAACCAACAATGACATGCCTCAAATTCTTCAGCTTCAGGTCCAACCTGGCTAGATAGAGTAGGGAGGGGAATAAAACCAACAATGACTTGGCTCTGATGCCTCCTCTCCCTTTAGACACAATGGATCAGAGAACCCCTCAGCAAGCTATTAGACAGACTCAAATAGCACTGACATTCCTGTTCAAAGCAATATTCACTAGTGGTTATCATGGCAGATTAGCTCAGAACACCACTGAGCAGTGCAGAATGCTGCTGTCTTCTCTGTCAGACACATGCAGCAACAATGGTAACAACCATCGTGATGATCACACGTTACAATACATCCAAAATGGTGGAGATGCTATCACACTAAAGCTCCATGGTCTGAAGGGGTTATATCCATTCTATTAACTCTAGCTCTATACCAGACATCAGTAGTGTCTGGTCCAGTGGTCTCTCTATTTAAAGCAGGTTATATCCATTCTATTAACTCTAGCTCTATACCAGACATCAGTAGTGTCTGGTCCAGTGGTCTCTCTATTTAAAGCAGGTTATATCCATTCTATTAACTCTAGCTCTATACCAGACATCAGTAGTGTCTGGTCCAGTGGTCTCTCTATTTAAAGCAGGTTATATCCATTCTATTAACTCTAGCTCTATACCAGACAGTATCAGTAGTGTCTGGTCCAGTGGTCTCTCTATTTAAAGCAGGTTATATTCATTCTATTAACTCTAGCTCTATACCAGACAGTATCAGTAGTGTCTGGTCCAGTGGTCTCTCTATTTAAAGCAGGTTATATCCATTCTATTAACTCTAGCTCTATACCAGACAGTATCAGTAGTGTCTGGTCCAGTGGTCTCTCTATTTGAAGCAGGTTATATCCATTCTAATAACTCTAGCTCTATACCAGACAGTATCAGTAGTGTCTGGTCCAGTGGTCTCTCTATTTGAAGCAGGTTATATCCATTCTAATAACTCTATCTCTATACCAGACAGTATCAGTAGTGTCTGGTCCAGTGGTCTCTCTATTTAAAGCAGGTCTCCCACACAGTGATCAGGTTTCAACAGTCAGCTGAGAAATGCCACCAGGCACCAGTTTAGACCTCCTATTTTAGCCCTCTCGCTCTCTCTCTCCCTCCCCCTCCCCCTCTCCCTCCCCCTCTCCCTCTCGCTCCCTCTCTCCCCCCTCTCCCTCTCGCTTGCTCGCTCCCTCCGCCTCTCGCTCGCTCCCTTCGCCCCCTTTCGTTCTCTCCCCCTCCATATTCTCTCAAGCTAATAAACTTTCTAAATTAGCGACTAATACATGTCATTGTCTCTTATCTGTAGGCTGAGGTGAAAGTTATAGTTATGTACAACGTTATGGCAGTATCTAACTTCATATTTCCAATCTCTTTAGACAGCTGAGGTGAATTTAAAACGTTATTATATCAGTAATCTAACTCCATAATCTCTGTGTGTTTAGGCTGCTGAGGTGAAGAACAAGGACCTGGAGGATAGGATGGAGGGTCTTCAGGTCGACATCGAGGACAGCCAGTCCAGGCAGGGCAACATGAAGGGAGAGCTGAAGAAGTTCATGGACGTCCTGGATGGGAAGATTGATGAGCTGCACGAGTTCAGGCAGGGCCTGTCCAAACTAGGGCTGGATAACTGAGGGAGGAAGAGACAGAGGAGAGGAGAGAGGGATGGAGGGATGACCGGTTAGAGATGGTTCCATCTGGTGTATCAGTCAGTCAGTGTTCTGGAACTAGAACCTAGAGTCTTCTCTCTGGTTACTGCTCTGTCTCTGTGGGGGGGAGACAGGTTCCAGTTCTAGAACAGGTGACAGGTTCTATAGTTCTGTCTGTTGTTTCTACAGGCTGAACTAAGAGGGAAGAAAGGGTTTAAAAAGGGCTACATGTATTTAAACTACAGCTAATGCAGTACAACAACAGATACGTAATGATCCCACACTATCCTACTGGTCTCTTTATGACGTGAGGGAAATATAGAAGATATATACTTTTTAAGACTTGTCTTTATATTGTTGCTTCATGTCGATCTCAGGTGTGTTTAAAGACAGTTTGTTACTTGTTAGTTAATATGCGCATACACTACAAATACATGACACGGCGGTGTCATCAAGTGCCTCAGGAGAACCGGCCAAACTAGACGGATGATGACCATGCGTCACCATAGTAACGCACTAATTAAATATTGCTATGAAAATTAAAAATGTTTAAACCATTATTTAAGAAATCCTAGTAGTGTGACAACCACAACAGGACAACCACCACAACAACAACAGCCACCACAACAACAACAGCCACCACAACAATGACTACAACAGGACAACAACAACATGATGACAACAACAGGACAATAACAAACAGAATGACAACAACAACAGGACAACCACCACAACAACAGCCACCACAACAATGACCACAACAGGACAACAACGACCATAACAGGACAACAATGACTACAACAGGACAACAACAACAGGACAATAACAACAGGATGACAACAACAGGACAATAACATCAACAACAGAACAATAACAACAACAGGACAATAACATCAACAACACGACGACGACAACAACAACAGGACAAAAATGAGAAGAAGAGGAGAAAAAAGGAGGAAAATCTGGTTTGAAAAAAGTAGTTCTGTTGATGACGTCATAATGACGATGACGTCATAATGACGAGACCGTGAAAGGGAATGAACAGATGTTCGGTTCAATAACAGACGTTTCAAGGATTTAAAGGGTTTTCGGTAAAACATGAACATTTTGAATCTGCAGTCATTCTGCAGCGATGTAAATGTAATGCACATAAGAAATGAAGACGAGGCTCCTTTTTAGAAATGTGAATAGATGAAACCAGGACTTTATAGTCCGAGGAGGCAGAGAAACCCTAAACTATGCTAGATAACCCATTTGTAACGAGTGCAATGTTTAATGAGGGTTTTGCATGTGTGTAATACTTCATATTTCTTTCTGTCAGTTTTCTAGAACAAAAGTATGAAGTATGTCTTTAAAATCTGTTGTTCATATAGGATATGTGCTTCCTCCACTACTTTGGTCTGTTTGTTTTATTAGTCTGGTCAGTGGGGATATTTTAGGGGGGACTTGGTTGTTGCTGCTGGCTGGGTGAACTATAAACTAGGAACTATGGGGAAGAATACTTTATGAGAACAACACATGATCTGGGCCTTTAAATCAACCCTGTGAGATCTCATTAGTTTGAGTTATTTATGAGAACAACACATGATCTGGGCCTTTAAATCAACCCTGTGAGATCTCTTTAGTTTGACTTATTTATGAGAACAACACATGATCTGGGCCTTTAAATCAACCCTGTGAGATCTCTTTAGTTTGACTTATTTATGAGAACAACACATGATCTGGGCCTTTAAATCAACCCTGTGAGATCTCTTTAGTTTGACTTATTTATGAGAACAACACATGATCTGGGCCTTTAAATCAACCCTGTGAGATCTCATTAGTTTGAGTTATTTATGAGAACAACACATGATCTGGGCCTTTAAATCAACCCTGTGAGATCTCTTTAGTTTGACTTATTTTGCTGATTTTCTTTGTGTTTGTGCCTATCACATTTAGTCTCTCTCTCTCTCTATGGAAGTGGCCCCAGTATATATGACAACATTACCTTAATGTGTGGATGTTTCTCTACAGATATATTATATGTACCCATTTTTCTGGGCTCAACTTTTCTATAATATAATATTTTGGGAGCGGGTATGGTGTGGTGATATTATATAGTCCCCTCTGTTTAACAACAAAACGCACCCAGAAGTCTACCTTTTACAGAACGCAGTCGTGATGAATTGTATTTGAATATTGTACTACAGACACATCTTGTTGTGGGACATCTGTGAGTAACACCATGATACAAGTGGATAGATTTCTATCACTTGTTTTGAGAAATGTTTTCACAAGATGGGAGTGTGTCTACGGACGGACTATATAACTTTCCCTTGTTCCTCATGTAACCACGACATCCTCTGTGTGTACAGACTTCCAATAGGCTGAACCTGAACCATATAGCACCTTCTCCTTCCTGTCAATCAAAATGACTCCACTTCTGTGACTCCTGGTCAATATTGTACCATATAGAATTGACAGTTGTTAAAATATAGTTTAATTACAAATTTGTGGTCTGTGACTCTTCTGTCTCCATACATTTCAACAAGTCTGATCCCAGATCTGTTTTGTGGTCTGTGTTTCTTCTCTCTCCATACATTTCAACAAGGCACTGAAGCATATTGTTTTACGCACTGACGAATCATGCTGTGGCATCTGGTCATTGTGAAGCTAGCCTGATCCCAGATCTGTTTTGTGGTCAGTGTTTCTTCTGTCTCCATACATTTCAACAAGGCACTGAAGCATATTGTTTACTTAATAAGGTTCGAGGAGGTGCGGTATACGACGCAACGCGGAGTGCCTGGATACAGCCATGAGCCGTGGTATATTGGTCATATATCACAAACCCCCGAGGTGCCTTATTGCTATTATTGATTTATTTCACCTTTATTTAACAAGGTAGACTAGTTGAGAACAAGTTCTCATTTACAACTACGACTATGCGACCAAACAACAACACAGAGTTACACATGTAATAAAACACACATACAGTCAATAACACAATAGAAAAGTGTATATATACAGTGTGTGGTAATGAGGTAAGATAAGGGAGGTAAGGCAATAAATAGGCCGTAGGGGCGAAGTAATTACAGTTTAGCAATTTAACACTGGAGTGATAGATCTGCAGAAGATTAATGTGCAAGTAGAGATACTGGGGTGCAAAGGAGCAAAAATAAATAAATAAATATGGGGATGAAGTAGTTGGGTGGGCTATTTACAGATGGGCTGTGTACAGGTGCAATGATCTGTAAGCTGCTCTGACAGCTGGTGCTTAAAGTTAGTGAGGGAGATATGCGTCTCCAGCTTCAGTGATTTTTGCTCTTCGTTCCAGTCATTGGCAGCAGAGAACTGGAAGGAAAGGCGGCCAAAGGAGGAATTGGTTTTGGGGGTGACCAGTGAGAGATACCTGCTGGAGCGCATGCTACGGATGGGTGCTGCTATGGTGACTAGTGAGCTGAGATAAGGCGGGGCTTTACCTAGCAAAGACTTATAGATGACCTTGAGCCAGTGGGTTTGGCGACGAATATGAAGCGAGGGCCAGCCAACGAGAGCATATAGGTCGCAGTCGTGGGTAGTATATGGGGCTTTGGTGACATAATGGATGGCACTGTGATAGACTGCATCCAATTAGCTGAGTAGGGCGTTGGAGTCTGTTTTGTAAATGACATCGCCGAAGTCGAGGATCGGTAGGATAGTCAGTTTTACGAGGGTATGTTTGGCAGCATGAGTGAAGGAGGCTTTGATGTGGAATAGGAAGCCAATTCTAGATTTAATTTTGGATTGGAGATGCTTGTCCGTACACATCACGGACAAACTGCTCAGCCCACAACCGTAAGGCTCTCCAGGGGGTAGTGAGGTCTGCACAACGCATCACCGGGGGCAAACTACCTGCCCTCCAGGACACCTACACCACCCGATGTCACAGGAAGGCCATAAAGATCATCAAGGACAACAACCACCCGAGCCTCTGCCTGTTCACCCCGCTATCATCCAGAAGGCGAGGTCAGTACAGGTGCATCAAAGCAGGGACCGAGAGACTGAAAAACAGCTTCTATCTCAAGGCCATCAGACTGTTAAACAGCCACGACTAACATTGAGTGGCTGCTGCCAACATACTGACTCAACTCCAGCCACTTTAATAATGGAAATTGATGTACAATAATGTATCACTAGCCACTTTAAACAATGCCACTTAATAATGTTTACATACCCTACATTACTCATCTCATATGTATATACTGTATTCTATATCATCTACTGCATCTTGCCTTTATGTAATACATGTATCACTAGCCACTTTATGTTTACATACCCTACATTACTCATCTCATATGTATATACTGTACTCGATACATCTACTGCATCTTGCCTATGCCGTTCTGTACCATCACTCATTCATATATCCTTATGTACATATTCTTTATCCCTTTGTAGTTGTGGAATTGTTAGGTTAGATTACTCGTTGGTTATTACTGCATTGTCGGAACTAGAAGCACAAGCATTTCGCTACACTCGCATTAACATCTGCTAACCATGTGTATGTGACAAATAAAATTTGATTTGAGTGAGTCTTAAATGTGAGTCTGGAAGGAGAGTTTACAGTCTAACCAGACACCCAGGTATTTGTAGATGTCCATATATTCTAAGTCAAAACCGTCCAGAGTAATGATGCTGGACGGGCGGGCAGGTGCGGCAGCGATCGGTTGAAGAGCATGCATTTAGTTTAACTTGCATTTATGAGCAGTTGGAGGCCACGGAACGAGAGTTGTATGGCATTGAAGCTCGTCTGGAGGGTTGTTAACACAGTGTCCAAAGAAGGGCCAGAAGTATACAGAATGGTATCGTCTGCGTAGGGGTGGATCAGAGACTCACCAGCAGCAAGAGCGACATCATTGATGTATACAGAGAAGAGAGTTGACCCGAGAATTTAACCCTGTGGCACCCCCATAGAGACTGCCAGAGGTCCGGACAACAGGCCCTCCGATTTGACACACTGAACTGTCTGAAAAGTAGTTGGTGAACCAGGCAAGGCAATCATTTGAGAAACCAAGGCTGTTGAGTCTGCCGATAAGAATGTGGTGATTGACAGAGTCGAAAGCCTTGGCCATGTCGATGAATACGGCTGCACAGTATTGTCTTTTATTGATGGTGGTTAGGATATCGTTTAGGACCTTGAGCGTGGCTGTGGTGCACCGCAGCAGCTTTCCAATCTTTGAAGATCTCCGACGATACGAAAGAGAGGTTGAACAGGCTATAAACTGGTTACCAACGTAATTAGAACAGTAAAAATACATGTTTTGTCATACCCGTGGTATAAGGTCTGATACACCACGGCTGTCAGCCAATCAGCATTCAGGGTTCGACCCACCTAGTTTATAAAAATGAACGAATCATTCTGTGTCATCTGGTCATTGTGAAGCTAGCCTGATCCCAGATATGTTTGTGTTGTCTTGCAAACGGATCAACTCTGAAATCTAACCAGCTAGTGTAGGTTTCTCCAACTCTGGTCTTACTGCTGGGATAGAACAACAGGTTGCCTACCTGGAAAGCTCTCTAGGAAAATGGAAACTGACAACTCAGCTTCTCTCTAGCACAGCTTGGTACGCAGCACGGTATCTGTCTGTAACACAGCTTGGTCCCGCTGCACGGTATCTGTCTAACACAGCTTGGTGGTACTGCTGCACGGTATCTGTCTGTCTAACACAGCTTGGTACTGCTGCACGGTATCTGTCTAACACAGCTTGGTACCACTGCACGGTATCTGTCTGTAACACAGCTTGGTGCTGCTGCACGGTATCTGTCTAACACAGCTTGGTACTGCTGCACGGTATCTGTCTAACACAGCTTGGTACTGCTGCACGGTATCTGTCTAACACAGCTTGGTACTGCTGCACGGTATCTGTCTAACACAGCTTGGTACTGCTGCACGGTATCTGTCTAACACAGCTTGGTGCTGCTGCACGGTATCTGTCTAACACAGCACGGTATCTGTCTAACACAGCTTGGTACCACTGCACGGTATCTGTCTAACACAGCTTGGTATCCCTGCACGGTATCTGTCTAACACAGCTTGTATCTGTACCACTGCACGGTATCTGTCTGTAACACAGCTTGGTACCACTGCACGGTATCTGTCTGTAACACAGCTTGGTACCACTGCACGGTATCTGTCTGTAACACAGCTTGGTAACACAGCTTGGTACCACTGCACGGTATCTGTCTAACACAGCTTGGTCCCACTGCACGGTATCTGTCTAACACAGCTTGGTACCACTGCACGGTATCTGTCTGTAACACAGCATCTGTCTAACACAGCTTGGTACCACTGCACGGTATCTGTCTAACACAGCATCTGTCTAACACAGCTTGGTCCCGCTGCACGGTATCTGTCTAACACAGCTTGGTGCTGCTGCACGGTATCTGTCTAACACAGCTTGGTACCACTGCACGGTATCTGTCTAACACAGCTTGGTACCACTGCACGGTATCTGTCTAACACAGCTTGGTACCACTGCACGGTATCTGTCTGTAACACAGCTTGGTACCGCAGCACGGTATCTGTCTGTAACACAGCTTGGTACCGCTGCACGGTATCTGTCTAACACAGCTTGGTACCGCTGCACGGTATCTGTCTAACACAGCTTGGTACCACTGCACGGTATCTGTCTGTAACACAGCTTGGTATCCCTGCACGGTATCTGTCTAACACAGCTTGGTACCACTGCACGGTATCTGTCTGTAACACAGCTTAACCATCTCCCAGCAGATCAACAGGGTTCTCTCTAGTACTGGACACTGTCTGTCTGACTGGCTCCTATCAACCTCCTCTCTAGGATAGAGAAAGTGGGAGTTTGGACTGAACTCTGTGCTCCCAGGGATGTTTCTCAATACGTTTCCTGTGGCTTCCTCTCCCTCTCCTCCTGTGAGTGTTAGTGCAAGAAAGACAAGGGTTCATCTCAAGTCTTCAGTAGCTTCCTCTACTTTTCCCTTGTCTCTCACCAGGGCAGTCGCTTTCACCCATCCAGTTCTTTCACAGACTGATACAGGTAGAGAAGGTGAGGATCATTCAGGTAGAGGAGGTGAGGATCCTTCAGGTAGAGGAGGTGAGGATCCTTCAGGTAGAGGATCATTCAGGTAGAGGAGGTGAGGACCATTCAGGTAGAGGAGGTGAGGATCATTCAGGTAGAGGAGGAGAGGATCATTCAGGTAGAGGAGGAGAGGATCATTCAGGTAGAGGAGGAGAGGATCATTCAGGTAGAGGAGGTGAGGACCATTCAGGTAGAGGAGGTGAGGATCATTCAGGTAGAGGATCATTCAGGTAGAGAAGGTGAGGATCATTCAGGTAGAGGAGGTGAGGATCATTCAGGTAGAGGAGGAGAGAATCATTCAGGTAGAGGAGGTGAGGATCATTCAGGTAGAGGAGGAGAGGATCATTCAGGTAGAGGAGGAGAGGATCATTCAGGTAGAGGAGGAGAGGATCATTCAGGATCATTCAGGAGAGGAGGAGAGGATCATTTAGGTAGAGGAGGAGAGGATCCAGGTTCAGGTAGAGGAGGAGAGGACCATTCAGGTAGAGGAGGAGAGGACCATTCAGGTAGAGGAGGAGGAGGACCATTCAGGTAGAGGGGGAGAGGATCATTCAGGTAGATCATTCATTCAGGTAGAGGAGAGGATCCTTCAGGTAGAAGATCATTCAGGTAGAGGAGGTGAGGATCATTCAGGTAGAGCAAGAGAGGATCATTCAGGTAGAGGAGGAGAGGATCCTTCAGGTAGAAGATCATTCAGGTAGAGGAGGTGAGGATCATTCAGGTAGAGGAGGAGAGGATCATTCAGGTAGAGGAGGTGTGGATCCTTCAGGTAGAGGAGGAGAGGACCATTCAGGTAGAGGAGGAGAGGATCATTCAGGTAGAGGAGGAGAGGACCATTCAGGTAGAGGAGGAGAGGACTATTCAGGTAGAGGAAGAGAGGATCATTCAGGTAGAGGAGGAGAGGATCCTTCAGGTAGAAGATCATTCAGGTAGAGGAGGTGAGGATCATTCAGGTAGAGGAGGAGAGGATCCTTCAGGTAGAAGATCATTCAGGTAGAGAAGGTGAGGATCATTCAGGTAGAGGAGGAGAGAATCATTCAGGTAGAGGAGGTGAGGATCATTCAGGTAGAGGAGGAGAGGATCATTCAGGTAGAGGAGGAGAGGATCATTCAGGTAGAGGAGGAGAGGATCCTTCAGGTAGAGGAGGAGAGAATCCTTCAGGTAGAGGAGGAGAGGATCATTCAGGTAGAGGAGGTGAGGATCATTCAGGTAGAGGAGGAGAGGACCATTCAGGTAGAGGAGGAGAGGACCATTCAGGTAGAGGAGGAGAGGACCATTCAGGTAGAGAGAGGACCATTCAGGTAGAGGGGAGAGGATCATTCAGGTAGAGGAGGAGAGGATCCTTCAGGTAGAAGATCATTCAGGTAGAGGAGGTGAGGATCATTCAGGTAGAGGAGGAGAGGATCATTCAGGTAGAGCAAGAGAGGATCATTCAGGTAGAGGAGGAGAGGATCCTTCAGGTAGAAGATCATTCAGGTAGAGGAGGTGAGGATCATTCAGGTAGAGGAGGAGAGGATCATTCAGGTAGAGGAGGTGTGGATCCTTCAGGTAGAGGAGGAGAGGACCATTCAGGTAGAGGAGGAGAGGATCATTCAGGTAGAGGAGGAGAGGACCATTCAGGTAGAGGAGGAGAGGACTATTCAGGTAGAGGAAGAGAGGATCATTCAGGTAGAGGAGGAGAGGATCCTTCAGGTAGAAGATCATTCAGGTAGAGGAGGTGAGGATCATTCAGGTAGAGGAGGAGAGGATCATTCAGGTAGAGCAAGAGAGGATCATTCAGGTAGAGGAGGTGAGGATCATTCAGGTAGAGGAGGAGAGGATCATTCAGGTAGAGGAGGTGAGGATCATTCAGGTAGAGGAGGAGAGGACCATTCAGGTAGAGGAGGAGAGGACCATTCAGGTAGAGGAGGAGAGGACCATTCAGGTAGAGGAGGAGAGGACCATTCAGGGAGGAGGACCATTCAGGTAGAGGAGGTGAGGACCATTCAGGTAGAGGAGAGGATCATTCAGGTAGAGAAGGTGAGGATCATTCAGGTAGAGAAGGAGAGGATCATTCAGGTAGAGGAGGGAGAGGATCATTCAGGTAGAGGAGGTGAGGATCATTCAGGTAGAGGAGGAGAGGATCATTCAGGTAGAGGAGGAGAGGATCATTCAGGTAGAGGAGGAGAGGATCATTCAGGTAGAGGAGGAGAGGATCATTCAGGTAGAGAGGAGGAGAGGATCATTCAGGTAGAGGAGGAGAGGATCCTTCAGGTAGAGAGGTGAGGATCATTCAGGTAGAGGAGGAGAGGATCATTCAGGTAGAGGAGGAGAGGACCATTCAGGTAGAGGAGGAGAGGATCATTCAGGTAGAGGGAGGGAGAGGATCATTCAGGTAGAGGAGGAGAGGATCATTCAGGTAGAAGATCATTCAGGTAGAGGAGGTGAGGATCATTCAGGTAGAGGCAAGAGAGGATCATTCAGGTAGAGGAGGAGAGGATCCTTCAGGTAGAAGATCATTCAGGTAGAGGAGGTGAGGATCATTCAGGTAGAGGAGGAGAGGATCATTCAGGTAGAGGAGGTGTGGATCATTCAGGTAGAGGAGGAGAGGACCATTCAGGTAGAGGAGGAGAGGATCATTCAGGTAGAGGAGGAGAGGACCATTCAGGTAGAGGAGGAGGAGAGGACTATTCAGGTAGAGGAGAGAGGATCATTCAGGTAGAGGAGGAGAGGATCCTTCAGGTAGAAGATCATTCAGGTAGAGGAGGTGAGGATCATTCAGGTAGAGGAGGAGAGGATCATTCAGGTAGAGGAGATCATTCAGGTAGAGGAAGGTAGAGAGGATCATTCAGGTAGAGGAGGAGAGAGGATCATTCAGGTAGAGGAGGTGAGGATCATTCAGGTAGAGGAGGAGAGGATCATTCAGGTAGAGGAGGAGAGGATCATTCAGGTAGAGGAAGAGAGGATCATTCAGGTAGAGGAGGAGAGGATCATTCAGGTAGAGGAGGAGAGAATCATTCAGGTAGAGGAGGTGAGGATCATTCAGGTAGAGGAGGAGAGGACCATTCAGGTAGAGGAGGAGAGGACCATTCAGGTAGAGGAGGAGAGGACCATTCAGGTAGAGGAGGAGAGGACCATTCAGGTAGAGGAGGAGAGGATCATTCAGGTAGAGGAGGAGAGGATCATTCAGGTAGAGGAGGAGAGGATCATTCAGGTAGAGGAGGTGAGGATCATTCAGGTAGAGGATCATTCAGGTAGAGGAGGTGAGGACCATTCAGGTAGAGGAGAGGATCATTCAGGTAGAGGAGGTGAGGATCCTTAAGGTAGAGGAGGAGAGGATCATTCAGGTAGAGGAGGTGAGGATCCTTCAGGTAGAGAAGGTGAGGATCCATATTAGATTACTGGACGCGGCTCCTAGCTACTCCCCCACGTCTTCTCATCGTGGAAATGGTTGCAGTGGTGGAATCAGCGGAAAGGTTGCCTTGGCAACTTGATCCACTCACTCGCGTATTGATTTAACTCTTGTTGTAAAGTGGCTATGTGGAAATGATTGACTGTCGTACAGACACCCCTGTCCAGGGATCTCTACCCCCCTTCTCCACGCTCTCCCTCTTTCTCTCTCCCTTTCTCTGCCCCCTCTCTTGGATATATTTAATTAGCTCTGAAAATCAATCATCCCTTTCACAACAAATTAGACTCATGGATGTTTGTTTCCCCTCATATAACCTTGTATTGCACGCAACACTCCAACATGCAGGGAGAGGTCAGCTGTGGTTGTGTTGTCATGGCAAATGTGTAAGAGGTCAACTGTACAGTTCTAGAACGTAGAATCATTTTTTCTTTTATTGCTTCACCAACACTTCCTGGGAGGTAAGTGATGCATTGTGGTTATGTTCTAAGCAAAGAGTATTTGAAACAGAAATTGCAGCACACCAGTAATATTTTATGCTCCGCGTTTTTTTTCAAATATTGATTTTATTTATTCCTCCATGCAGCTGGATTTACATAATAAACCTCCTGGTCTGGCGACCAAATATTAAGATTGCTCTTTCCATGACAGACTCACCAAGTGAATCCAGGTCAAAGCTATATGATCCCTTATTGATGTCACTTGTTAAATCCACTTCAATCAGTGTAGATGCAGGGGAGGAGACGGGTTAAAGAAGGATTTATAAGCCTTGAGACATTAATTGTGTATGTGTGCCATTCAGGGGGTGATGCGGCATTGTGTATGTGTGCCATTCAGGGGGTGAAGGGGCAAGACAAACCGTTTAAGTGCCTTTAAACGGGGTATAGTAGTAGATGCGCACCGGTTTGTGTCAAGAACTGCAACGCTGCTGGGTTTTTCAGGCTCAACAGTTTACTGTGTGTATCAAGAATGATACACCAGGTGGTAGAGGTGGAGGTTATAGTAGTAGTGGTGGTGATAGTAGTGGTGGTGGTGATAGTAGTAGTGGTAGTAGTGGTGGTGGTGATAGTAGTAGTAGTGGTGATAGTAGTAGTGGTGGAGGTGGGATAGTAGTGGTGGTGGTGGTTAGTAGTAGTGGTGGTGGTGATAGTAGTGGTGGTGGTGGTGATAGGATCAGTGGTGGTGGTGATGGTGGTGATAGTCATAGTGGTAGTGGTGGTGGTGAGTAGTAGTGGTGGTGGTGGAGTAATGGTGGTGATAGTAGTGGTGGTGGTGGTGGTGATAGTAGTGGTGGTGGTGGTGGTGTAGTAGTAGTGGTGGTGATAGTAGTAGTAGTAGGTGGTGGGTAGTGGTGGTGGTGGTGATAGTAGTGGTGGTGGTGGTGATAGTAGTAGTGGTGGTGTGATAGTCAGTAGTGGTGGTGGTGATAGTAGTGGTGGTGGTGAGGATAGTGGTGGTGGTGGTGATAGTAGGTAGTGGTGGTGGTGGTGATAGTAGTGGTGGTGATTCAGTAGTGGTGGTGATAGTAGTAGTGGTCAGTAGTAGTGGTGGTGGTGATAGTAGTAGTGGTGGTGGTGGTGGTGGTAGAGGTGGTGGTGGTGGTAGATCATTCAGGTAGAGGTGGTGAGTGGTCAGGTAGTGGTGGTGGTGATAGTAGTGGTGGTGGTGGTGGTGGTAGTAGTGGTGGTGATAGTAGTGGTAGTGGTGATAGTAGTAGTAGTGGTGGTGGTGATAGTAGTAGTGGTGAGGTAGTAGTAGTGGTGGTGGTGGTGGTGAGTGGTAGTGGTAGTGGTGGTGGTGGTGATTAGTAGTAGTGGTGGTAGTAGTGGTGGTGGTGGTGATAGTAGTAGTGGTGGTAGTGGTGGTGATAGTAGTAGTAGTGGTGGTGGTGATACCAGTAGTAGTGGTGGTGGTGAGTAGTAGGTGGTGGTGATAGTAGTAGTGGTGGTGGTGACCATTAGTAGTAGTGGTGGTGGTGATAGTAGTAGTGGTGGTGGTAGTGATGGTGGTGATAGTAGTAGTGGTGGTGGTGATAGTAGTAGTGGTGGTGGTGATAGTAGTAGTGGTGGTGGTGATAGTAGTAGTGGTGGTGGTAGTAGTAGTGGTGGTGGTAGTAGTCAGGTAGTGGTGGTGATAGCAGTAGTGGTGGTGATAGCAGTAGTGGTGGTGATAGCAGTCGTGGTGGTGATAGTAGTAGTAGTGGTGGTGATGGTAGTAGTGGTGGTGATGGTAGTAGTGGTGGTGATAGTAGTAGTGGTGGTGATAGCATAGTAGTGGTGGTGATAGCAGTGGTGGTGATAGTAGTAGTGGTGGTGATAGTAGTAGTGGTGTGATATCCAGTAGTGGTGGTGATAGTAGTAGTGGTGGTGATAGTAGTAGTGGTGATAGTAGTAGTGGTGGTGATAGTAGTAGTGGTGATGGTAGTAGTGGTGGTGATAGTAGTAGTGGTGGTGATAGTAGTGGTGGTGATAGTAGTAGTGGTGATAGTAGTAGTAGTGGTGGTGGTGATAGTAGTAGTGGTGATAGTAGTAGTAGTGGTGGTGGTGGTAGTGATAGTAGTGGTGGTGATAGTGATAGTAGTGGTGGTGATAGTAGTAGTAGTGGTGGTGATAGTAGTGGTGGTGGTAGTAGTGGTGGTGATAGTAGTAGTGGTGGTGGTGATAGTAGTGGTGGTGATAGTAGTAGTAGTAGTGGTGGTAGTGATAGTGGTGGTGGTGATAGTAGTGGTGGTGATAGTAGTAGTAGTGGTGGTGGTGATAGTAGTAGTGGTGATAGTGATAGTAGTGGTGGTGATAGTAGTGGTGGTGGTGTAGTAGTGGTGGTGATGGTAGTAGTGGTGGTGGTGGTAGTGATAGTGGTGGTGGTGATAGTAGTGGTGGTGGTGATAGTAGTAGTAGTGGTGGTGGTGGTGATAGTAGTGGTGGTGATAGTAGTAGTAGTGGTGGTGGTGGTGATAGTAGTGGTGGTGGTGGTAGTGATAGTGGTGGTGGTGATAGTAGTGGTGGTGATAGTAGTAGTGGTGGTGGTGGTGATAGTAGTGGTGGTGGTGGTAGTGGTGGTGGTGGTAGTAGTGGTGGTGATAGTAGTAGTGGTGGTGGTGATAGTAGTGGTGGTGGTGGTAGTAGTGGTGGTGGTAGTGATAGTGGTGGTGGTGGTGGTAGTAGTAGTGGTGATAGTGATAGTAGTGGTAGTGATAGTAGTGGTGGTGGTGATAGTAGTGGTGGTGGTGGTAGTGATAGTGGTGGTGGTGGTGGTAGTGTAGTGGTGGTGGTGATAGTAGTAGTGGTGGTGGTGAGTAGTGGTGATAGTAGTGTGGTGATAGTAGTAGTGGTGGTGGTAGTGTAGTGGTGGTGGTGATAGTAGTGGTGGTGATAGTAGTAGTGGTGATAGTAGTAGTGGTGGTGATAGTGGTGGTGGTGATAGTAGTGGTGGTGATAGTAGTAGTGGTGGTGGTGATAGTAGTGGTGGTGGTATAGTAGTAGTAGTAGTGGTGGTAGTAGTGTAGTGGTGGTGTGTAGTGGTGGTGGTGATAGTAGTGGTGGTGGTGAGTAGTAGTGGTGGTGGTGATAGTAGTAGTGGTGGTGGTGGTAGTAGTGGTGGTGGTGGTGGTGGTGGTAGTGGTGTGTAGTGGTGGTAGTGATAGTGGTGGTGGTGATAGTAGTGGTGGTGGTGATAGTAGTAGTGGTGGTGGTAGTGATAGTGGTGGTAGTGATAGTAGTAGTGGTGGTGGTGATAGTAGTGGTGGTAGTGATAGTAGTAGTGGTGGTGGTGATAGTAGTGGTGGTGATAGTAGTAGTAGTGGTGGTGATAGTAGTAGTGGTGATGTAGTAGTGGTGGTGATAGTAGTAGTGGTGGTGATAGTAGTAGTGGTGGTGATAGTAGTGGTGGTGATAGTAGTAGTAGTGGTGGTGATAGTAGTAGTAGTGGTGGTGTAGTAGTAGTGGTGGTGATAGTAGTGGTAGTGGTGATAGTAGTAGTAGTGGTAGTAGTAGTAGTGGTGGTGGTGATAGTAGTGGTGGTGATAGTAGTAGTAGTGGTGGTGATAGTAGTGGTGGTGATAGTAGTGGTGGTGGTGATAGTAGTAGTGGTGGTAGTGATAGTGGTGGTGGTGGTGGTAGTAGTGGTGGTGATAGTAGTAGTAGTGGTGGTGATAGTAGTAGTGGTGATAGTAGTGGTGGTAGTGATAGTAGTAGTGGTGGTAGTGATAGTGGTGGTGGTGATAGTAGTGGTGATGATAGTGGTAGAGGTGGTAGTGGTGGTAGTGATAGTAGTAGTGGTGATGATAGTAGTAGTGGTGGTAGTGATAGTGCTGGTGGTGATAGTGGTGGTGGTGATAGTAGTGGTGGTGGTGATAGTAGTAGTGGTGGTGGTGATAGTAGTAGTAGTGGTGGTAGTGATAGTAGTAGTGGTGGTGGTGATAGTAGTGGTGGTGATAGTAGTAGTGGTGGTGGTGATAGTAGTAGTGGTGATAGTAGTAGTGGTGGTGGTAGTGATAGTGGTGGTAGTGATAGTGGTGGTGGTGGTGAGTAGTAGTGGTGGTGATAGTAGTAGTAGTGGTGGTGATAGTAGTAGTAGTGGTGGTGATAGTAGTGGTAGTGGTGGTGATAGTAGTGGTAGTGATAGTAGTAGTAGTGATAGTAGTAGTAGTGGTGGTGGTGATAGTAGTGGTGGTGATAGTAGTAGTAGTGGTGGTGATAGTAGTGGTGGTGATAGTAGTGGTGGTAGTGATAGTAGTAGTGATAGTGGTGGTGGTGGTGATAGTAGTGGTGGTGATAGTAGTAGTAGTGGTGGTGATAGTAGTAGTGGTGATAGTAGTGGTGGTAGTGATAGTAGTAGTGGTGGTAGTGATAGTGGTGGTGGTATAGTAGTAGTGGTGATAGTAGTGGTGGTAGTGGTAGTGGTGGTAGTGATAGTGCTGGTGGTGATAGTGGTGGTAGTGATAGTGGTGGTGGTGATAGTAGTGGTGGTGATAGTGGTAGAGGTGGGTTACCCTGAATACAGTAATGTTTACATCCCACTTACTGACACTATAAGTAGATATAATGTAGACTAGTGTTTTCCTCGCCCATGCCCATTGTTACTAATTACACTCTGATTGACCCCTGACCTCTCCTATTCATGCCATGGCTTTCACACATAACCTACACTAGCAGCTAACTCTCTTTTTAGTGGTCTGTCTCTCTCTCCTCCCCCTCTTTCTACAGTATCTATGTGTGATGGCTGGTGTGTGGGCGACTTGGTAAAACATGATTGTGTGTGTTTGATTGCAGAGACGGCACTGTGGCCTAGCTACCGTCGAGACTTGCCGTTGCCATAGCTACGGCGGCAGCCGGGATTTCTCATTGACGCTAGCTCGGTCGGGGTTTGCCCAACACCTGCGGCGAGTTCCTCTCGAGGTGTGTGTCCCTTCTGTCACCCAGAGGTGCCAGGATATCACCAGGAGGCATGCGTACATACATACACACACACACACAGTTAACAGCTAGGAGGATGTAGCGAGGCACAGAGCAGTAGTGCCCTGCTGTAAGTAAGATGTTACTGAATAGCATTACCCTACGGATACTGTGGCACTCGCTTTGTCTTGGGCTCCTAGTCCTAGTTACATGGTCTGTAACCTGAGTGAACATGTGTCTAGGGGTCCTAGTTACATGGTCTGTAACCTGAGTGAACATGTGTCTAGGGGTCCTAGTTACATGGTCCGTAACCTGAGTGAACATGTGTCTAGGGCTCCTAGTTACATGGTCTGGAACCTGAGTGAACATGTGTCTAGGGGTCCTAGTTACATGGTCTGTAACCTGAGTGAACATGTGTCTAGGGGTCAAATCAAATCAAATGTATTTATATAGCTCTTTGTACATCAGCTGATATCTCAAAGTGCTGTACAGAATCCCAGCCTAAAACCCCAAACAGCAAGCAATGCAGGTGTAGAAGCACGGTGGCTAGGAAAAACTCCCTAGAAAGGCCAAAACCTAGGAAGAAACCTAGAGAGGAACCAGGCTATGTGGGGTGGCCAGTCCTCTTCTGGCTGTGCCGGGTGGAGATTATAACAGAACATGGCCAAGATGTTCAAATGTTCATAAATGACCAGCATGGTCAAATAATAATATTCACAGGCAGAACAGTTGAAACTGGAGCAGCAGCACGGCCAGGTGGACTGGGGACAGCAAGGAGTCATCATGCCCGGTAGTCCTGGGGCATGGTCCTAGGGCTCAGGTCCTCCGAGAGAGAGAAAGAAAGAGAAAATTAGAGAGAGCATACTTAAATTCACACAGGACACCGGATAGGACAGGAGAGGTACTCCAGATATAACAAACTGACCCTAGCCCCCCGACACATAAACTACTGCAGCATAAATACTGGAGGCTGAGACAGGAGGGGTCAGGAGACACTGTGGCCCCATCCGATGACACCCCGGACAGGGCCAAACAGGTGCCAAAGCACAGCCCCCACACCACTAGAGGGATATCTTCAACCACCAACTTACCATCCTGAGACAAGGCCAAGTATAGCCCACAAAGATCTCCGCCACGGCACAACCCAAGGGGGGCGCCAACCCAGACAGGAAGATCACGTCAGTGACTCAACCCACTCAAGTGATGCACCCCTCTTAGGGACGGTATGAAAGAGCCCTAGTAAGCCAGTGACTCAGCCCCTGTAATAGGGTTAGAGGCAGAGAATCCCAGTGGAAAGAGGGGAACCGGCCAGGCAGAGACAGCAAGGGCGGTTCGTTGCTCCAGAGCCTTTCCGTTCACCTTCACACCCCTGGGCCAGACTACACTCAATCATATGACCCACTGAAGAGATGAGTCTTCAGTAAAGCAACATTACCTCTCCTCGGTCCAGGGAGACAGCAACCTCACCTCTCCTTGGTCCGGGAGACAGCAACCTCACCTCACCTCGGTCCTGGGAGACAGCAACCTCACCTCACCTTGGTCCGGGAGACAGCAACCTCACCTCACCTCGGTCCAGGGAGACAGCAACCTTACCTCTCCTCGGTCCAGGGAGACAGCAACCTTACCTCTCCTCGGTCCAGGGAGACAGCAACCTCACCTCGGTCCAGGGAGACAGCACCTCACCTCGGTCACCTCGGTCCAGGGAGACAGCAACCTCACCTCGGTCCAGGGAGACAGCAACCTCACCCTCCTCGGTCCAGGGAGACGGTCCAGGGAGACAGCAACCTCACCTCTCCTCGGTCCAGGGAGACAGCAACCTCACCTCTCCTCGGGAGACAGCAACCTCACCTCTCCTCGGTCCAGGGAGACAGCAACCTCACCTCTCCTCGGTTCACCTTGGTCTGGGAGACAGCAACCTCACCTCTCCCTTCAGGGAGACAGTCACCTTGGGGAGACAGCAACCTTGCCTCTCCTCGGTTCAGGGAGACAGCAACCTCACCTCACCTTGGTCCGGGAGACAGCAACCTCACCTCTCCTCGGTTCAGGGAGACAGCAACCTCACCTCACCTTGGTCCGGGAGACAGCAACCTCACCTCTCCTCGGTCCAGGGAGACAGCAACCTCACCTCTCCTCGGTCCAGGGAGACAGCAACCTCACCTCACCTTGGTCCGGGAGACAGCAACCTCACCTCTCCTCGGTTCAGGGAGACAGCAACCTCACCTCACCTTGGTCCGGGAGACAGCAACCTTACCTCACCTTGGTCCGGGAGACTAGTCCAAGCAGATTAGTTCAAAATGGTGACCAATATATACATAAAAACCAAAAGGCCCAACTAAAGAGGTTAAGGTCTTTATTCAATCAGATCCGCTTTAGGAAAAATCCACACAGCGGTTGTTTTTGTCGGTGTCTGAGGGGGAACTGTGTTAGAGCTGTCAAATCCACTAGTGGCTCCTGCCATTATACCTAAAGCGGACGTAGCCATTGGCTGCACGGAGTCACATGTACAGAAATCCCATGCAGTCTTGTTTACAAAATGGAACATGAGATGTAATCTACACCTGTTTAATGACATTTCTATATAACCTACACTTTTCTCACTGATATTCTAACGTGGGTGTGGCTTCGTGACAATGATCAAGAGCAGCTTGCTCACCGATTTGACGGCTCCAACACTCCCAGTTAACACGTGATCTGATTGAACCTAGGCCTTACTAACAAAGCCCAGATCAGAGGCTTCTGGACTCCTCTCTCTCCAGAACTGACGATCACCCTAATTGTCAGCACCGGTGTCCTTATCAACCAGGCTCAGCATCCGGACAACGTTGCTGCTGCCCCCTGGAGGATGGAGTGTATCCTGTAACACTACCCCCTATCCTGGATAGTGTGTTTGTCTATGTCCTAACCCCCCAGTAATGATATGTGTATCCTGGATAGTGTGTTTGTTTGTCAGTAATGATATGTCCTAACCCCCCAGTAATGATAATGTAACCCCCCCACCCCCCCCCAGTAATGATAATGATATGTGTACCCTGGAATGATCAATTATTAGTGTGTTTTCCCCCATTATAAAGAGAATCTCTCCTGGACAGAACAGTTGTAAAAGTGTACTACAGAAACCTTATTCAACAACAGTTTATTGGTGAATGACAGCTCGTAATAACTTACAGTCCCCAAGGCACTTGAGCATTAATGACACAACGTTCTCTCTTAAAAATAACACTTAACACAGTCGAATGGAAACTGGGTTTGACAGTTTACAACAAAAATAATTAAATCAGTGCACTGGCACTCGTTTATACATCTGGCCATGTTCCAGGCCACCTACATCGCAGTCGCGCATCAAATCTTACATATTCAATCACTCCTTCCTAGGGAGTTTTTCCTAGCCACCGTGCTTCTACACCTGCATTGCTTGCTGTTTGGGGTTTTAGGCTGGGTTTCTGTACAGCACTTTGAGATATCAGCTGATGTACGAAGGGCTTTATCAATACATTTGATTTGATTTGGTTCATTTGTCTAAAAGACGCTGCTTTTGCAGGGCAGTCTGGAACACGGCCTTTTGCGTCGCCATGACAACCCGGGTCAAATCAAGTGCCATGTAATAACGTAGCATCATTAGAAATACTAGGGTGAAGTTGGCCCCCTAGACACTGACCCAAGGCCAGTTTTAGATTATTCCCCCTAATGGTTGGGATTGGGGGGAGAGGAGGCTGATCCTAGGGCTGTTGTGCCTACGGGGTCAACTTCATCCTACTGTTTTAGTTCATAGTGGGAAACTGGGTAAAGCTCTATTCGGTTCATGAAGGGCAGAGGTCATACTTAAAGGGTTATTTTATCGTCACGGCGATTAATATGGCGTTGTAGGACACAGAGTGCACAGTCATCAACATTTCAGTTTTCCTCATCAAAGTAAATGTGCCGGAGTTGGCAAAACGAGCTCATTTTTCATCCGTAGATAAAATCATGAAGCAGAAACAACAGATAAATGATTTCCCCTTCAATGGTTCGTCAGTTATGCTATGCAGGGCGGAAACCAGTTCCAACTGGCACTAGACAAACAAAACATTAAGGGAGATGTAGTGTAATACGATGACAAACTGAACAGCATTACACGGTTAGGTCTACCACCTGTTCTATTTGAACACGCTGCAGGGGCCTGCAACCATAGACACAGTGTCTGTCTGTCTGTCTGTCTGTCTGTCTGTCTGTCTGTCTGTCTGTCTGTCTGTCTGTCTGTCTGTCTGTCTGTCTGTCTGTCTGTCTGTCTGTGACAGACAGACAGACAGACAGACAGACAATACTTCAATGTCAAGTCCTCAGGCTTGTTTGCAAACGGAAGACTAGACAAACGTACAAACAAGAATTCATGAAAATCTGGAATCCGTGGGAGCTTTTTAGCCAGATAACAGCTAGTTTCTAAGCTTGGTGAAAAAGAGGCTGTAGCCTTGAACCGTGGTAACAGGTGGTGGATATTTGGGCACAGTGCTTTAGTTAAACATTTTCAGGGTGTTTTAAGATACGATCTCTTCTCTATGGATCAAGTTTTACGTCAAACGGTAAACCTGCATAATCACACAACTAAACCATTGGCAACATGGTTAACCTATTGATTAGTGAATGTTTTGATTTGTACGTGTGTGTCTATACAGTGGGGAGAACAAGTATTTGATACACTGCCGATTTTGCAGGTTTTCCTACTTTCAAAGCATGTAGAGGTCTGTAATTTTTTTTATCATGGGTACACTTCAACTGTGAGAGACGGAATCGAAAACGAAAATCACATTGTATATTTTTTAAGTAATTCATTTGCATTTTATTGCATGACATAAGTATATCTACATGTTTTGTAAGTAGGAAAACCTGCAGTGTATCAAATACTTGTTCTCCCCGCTGTATACACACACACACACACACACACACACGCAGTACGCCTGCTTTATGGATGTGTCCGTGCGCGTCCGAGTGTCTGTCTGTCCGTGCATACGTCTCCTCTCAGCTGTCCCACTCAGCCGAGGGCGTGTTGTCCTCTCCTCTCTCCTCATCTTCATCTGAGTCGGAGGAGACCTTCTTCATCCTCTGCATGGCTGCCTTGATGCTCTTCTGCAGATCCGTGTCCCTGCTGTCCTGGGGCAGGGGCACTGCTGGGACCACCTGGAGGGGACATCACAGAGCAGGGTCATCAAGTTAGCCAGTGGGACCGGTTCAGAGGGCTACCCATCATTTCAAGTGTTTGTCACGTGCACTACTACAGTGTTTGTCACGTGCACTACTACAGTGTTTGTCACGTGCACTACTACAGTGTTTGTCACGTGCACTACTACAGTGTTTGTCACGTGCACTACTACAGTGTTTGTCACGTGCACTACAACAGTGTTTGTCACGTGCACTACAACAGTGTTTGTCACGTGCACTACAACAGTGTTTGTCACGTGCACTACAACAGTGTTTGTCACGTGCACTACAACAGTGTTTGTCACGTGCACTACAACAGTGTTTGTCACGTGCACTACAACAGTGTTTGTCACGTGCACTACTACAGTGTTTGTCACGTGCACTACTAGTGTTTGTCACGTGCACTACTACAGTGTTTGTCACGTGCACTACTAGTGTTTGTCACATGCACTACTAGTGTTTGTCACATGCACTACTACAGTGTTTGTCACATGCACTACAACAGTGTCAGGGTCAGTAGTTATATACAGGGACAGTTCCAGGGTCAGTAGTTATATACAGGGTCAGTTCCAGGGTCAGTAGCTATATACAGGGACAGTTCCAGGGTCAGTAGTTATATACAGGGACAGTTCCAGGGTCAGTAGTTATATACAGGGACAGTTCCAGGGTCAGTAGTTATATACAGGGACAGTTCCAGGGTCAGTAGTTATATACAGGGACAGTTCCAGGGTCAGTAGTTATATACAGGGTCAGTTCCAGGGTCAGTAGCTATATACAGGGTCAGTTCCAGGGTCAGTAGCTATATACATGGACAGTTCCAGGGTCAGTAGTTATATACAGGGTCAGTTCCAGGGTCAGTAGTTATATACAGGGTCAGTTCCAGGGTCAGTAGTTATATACAGGGTCAGTTCCAGGGTCAGTAGTTATATACAGGGTCAGTTCCAGGGTCAGTAGTTATATACAGGGACAGTTCCAGGGTCAGTAGCTATATACAGGGACAGTTCCAGGGTCAGTAGCTATATACAGGGTCAGTTCCAGGGTCAGTAGTTATATACAGGGTCAGTTCCAGGGTCAGTAGTTATATACAGGGACAGTTCCAGGGTCAGGAGTTATATACAGGGTCAGTTCCAGGGTCAGTAGTTATCAGTAGTTATATACAGGGTCAGTAGCTATATACAGGGACAG
The DNA here is from genome assembly GCF_018296145.1 of Oncorhynchus tshawytscha. Taxonomy (NCBI): domain Eukaryota; kingdom Metazoa; phylum Chordata; class Actinopteri; order Salmoniformes; family Salmonidae; genus Oncorhynchus; species Oncorhynchus tshawytscha. The sequence continues at coordinate 48,026 of NW_024609460.1, forward strand.
TTCCAGGGTCAGTAGTTATATACAGGGTCAGTTCCAGGGTCAGTAGCTATATACAGGGTCAGTTCCAGGGTCAGTGGCTATATACAGGGTCAGTTTCAGGGTGAGTAGTTATATACAGGGACAGTTCCAGGGTCAGTAGCTATATACAGGGACAGTTCCAGGGTCAGTAGCTATATACAGGGTCAGTTCCAGGGTCAGTAGCTATATACAGGGTCAGTAGCTATATACAGGGACAGTAGCTATATACAGGGACAGTTCCAGGGTCAGTAGTTACAGTGCCTTGCGAAAGTATTCGGCCCCCTTGAACTTTGCGACCTTTTGCCACATTTCAGGCTTCAAACATAAAGATATAAAACTGTATTTTTTTGTGAAGAATCAACAACAAGTGGGACACAATCATGAAGTGGAACGACATTTATTGGATATTTCAAACTTTTTTAACAAATCAAAAACTGAAAAATTGGGCGTGCAAAATTATTCAGCCCCTTTACTTTCAGTGCAGCAAACTCTCTCCAGAAGTTCAGTGAGGATCTCTGAATGATCCAATGTTGACCTAAATGACTAATGATGATAAATACAATCCACCTGTGTGTAATCAAGTCTCCGTATAAATGCACCTGCACTGTGATAGTCTCAGAGGTCCGTTAAAAGCGCAGAGAGCATCATGAAGAACAAGGAACACACCAGGCAGGTCCGAGATACTGTTGTGAAGAAGTTTAAAGCTGGATTTGGATACAAAAAGATTTCCCAAGCTTTAAACATCCCAAGGAGCACTGTGCAAGCGATAATATTGAAATGGAAGGAGTATCAGACCACTGCAAATCTACCAAGACCTGGCCGTCCCTCTAAACTTTCAGCTCATACAAGGAGAAGACTGATCAGAGATGCAGCCAAGAGGCCCATGATCACTCTGGATGAACTGCAGAGATCTACAGCTGAGGTGGGAGACTCTGTCCATAGGACAACAATCAGTTGTATATTGCACAAATCTGGCCTTTATGGAAGAGTGGCAAGAAGAAAGCCATTTCTTAAAGATATCCATAAAAAGTGTTGTTTAAAGTTTGCCACAAGCCACCTGGGAGACACACCAAACATGTGGAAGAAGGTGCTCTGGTCAGATGAAACCAAAATTGAACTTTTTGGCAACAATGCAAAACGTTATGTTTGGCGTAAAAGCAACACAGCTCATCACCCTGAACACACCATCCCCACTGTCAAACATGGTGGTGGCAGCATCATGGTTTGGGCCTGCTTTTCTTCAGCAGGGACAGGGAAGATGGTTAAAATTGATGGGAAGATGGATGGAACCAAATACAGGACCATTCTGGAAGAAAACCTGATGGAGTCTGCAAAAGACCTGAGACTGGGACGGATATTTGTCTTCCAACAAGACAATGATCCAAAACATAAAGCAAAATCTACAATGGAATGGTTCAAAAATAAACATATCCAGGTGTTAGAATGGCCAAGTCAAAGTCCAGACCTGAATCCAATCGAGAATCTTTGGAAAGAACTGAAAACTGCTGTTCACAAATGCTCTCCATCCAACCTCACTGAGCTCAAGTTGTTTTGCAAGGAGGAATGGGGAAAAATTTCAGTCTCTCGATGTGCAAAACTGATAGAGACATACCCCAAGCAACTTACAGCTGTAATCGCAGCAAAAGGTGGCACTACAAAGTATTAACTTAAGGGGGCTGAATAATTTTGCATGCCCAATTTTTCAGTTTTTGATTTGTTAAAAAAGTTTGAAATATCCAATAAATGTCGTTCCACTTCATGATTGTGTCCCACTTGTTGTTGATTCTTCACAAAAAATACAGTTTTATATCTTTATGTTTGAAGCCTGAAATGTGGCAAAAGGTCGCAAATTTCAAGGGGGCCGAATACTTTCGCAAGGCACTGTATATACAGGGACAGTTCCAGGGTCAGTAGCTATATACAGGGACAGTTCCAGGGTCAGTAGTTATATACAGGGACAGTAGCTATATACAGGGACAGTTCCAGGGTCAGTAGCTATATACAGGGACAGTTCCAGTACCATATTTAAAATAGAGCCCCACAGTGCAGTTGTGAACACTTAAAATAAGGCCTGTCTTAAGTGTAGGTGTACCCTGTACCCTCGGTGTACCCTGGGTGTACCCTGTCTTAAGTGTAGGTGTACCCTGGGTGTACCCTGTACACTCAGTGTACCCTGTCTTAAGTGTAGGTGTACCCTCGGTGTACCCTGTCTTAAGAGTAGGTGTACCCTGGGTGTACCCTGTACCCCGGGTGTACCCTGTACCCTGGGTGTACCCTGTCTTAAGTGTAGGTGTACCCTGTACACTCGGTGTACCCTGGGATGGCGTTCTGATAACCAAGTCTCTCTCAGACAAGGTGATTTTTATCAATATATTCATCTCCATTTACTCTGATTCTAAAATGCTGATTAGCATCAAAATAGACATCATGCAAAACTACAAATCCCTGAAAGATCCTGCAGGTCGTCTCTGACACCTTTACAAACAGGTATTGATTATGCAGGTCATCTCTATCTGACACTTTTACTAACAGGTATTGATTCTGCAAGTCGTCTCTGACACCTTTACTAACAGGTATTGATCCTGCAGGTTGAGGGGGGTGTAATCGGTCCAGAGGGGTTCCTATAGAAGTCATGTATCAGGGGGTGTAATGGGTCCAGAGGGGTTCCTATAGAAGTCATGTATCAGGGGATGTAATGGGTCCAGAGGGGTTCCTATAGAAGTCATGCATCAGGGGGTGTAATCGGTCCAGAGGGGTTCCTATAGAAGTCATGCATCAGGGGGTGTAATGGGTCCAGAGGGGTTCCTATAGAAGTCATGCATCAGGGGGTGTAATGGGTCCAGAGGGGTTCCTATAGAAGTCATGCATCAGGGGGTGTAATCGGTCCAGAGGGGTTCCTATAGAAGTCATGTATCAGGGGGTGTAATGGGTCCAGAGGGGTTCCTATAGAAGTCATGTATCAGGGGGTGTAATGGGTCCAGAGGGGTTCCTATAGAAGTCATGTATCAGGGGGTGTAATGGGTCCAGAGGGGTTCCTATAGAAGTCATGTATCAGGGGGTGTAATGGGTCCAGAGGGGTTCCTATCCAGAGGGGAAGTCATGTATCAGGGGGTGTAATGGGTCCAGAGGGGTTCCTATAGAAGTCATGTATCAGGGGGTGTAATGGGTCCAAAGTCATGTATCAGGGGGTTCCTATAGAAGTCATGTATCAGGGGTGTAATGGGTCCAGAGGGGTTCCTATAGAAGTCATGTATCAGGGGGGGTGTAATGGGTCCAGAGGGGTTCCAGAGGGGTTCCTATAGAAGTCATGTATCAGGGGGTGTAATGGGTCCAGAGGGGTTCCTATAGAAGTCATGTATCAGGGGGTGTAATGGGTCCAGAGGGGTTCCTATAGAAGTCATGTATCAGAAGTCATGCATCAGGGGGTGTAATGGGTCCAGAGGGGTTCCTATAGAAGTCATGTATCAGGGGGGGGTGTAATGGGTCCAGTATCAGGGGTTCCTATAGAAGTCATGTATCAGGGGGTGTAATGGGTCCAGAGGGGTTCCTATAGAAGTCATGTATCAGGGGGTGTAATGGGTCCAGAGGGGTTCCTATAGAAGTCATGTATCAGGGGGTGTAATGGGTCCAGAGGGGTTCCTATAGAAGTCATGTATCAGGGGGTGTAATGGGTCCAGAGGGGCTCCTATAGAAGTCATGTAGAGGGTTGTGGTGGACACAGAGCCGGTCACTTTGATAAACATTCAGAAATAACTTTAACAATTAACAATGAATTATGCCGTCATCTTTTCAAACATATATTTTTTTAAGTCACTTATTGAGCCATTATGTAACTCCATGGCTAACTCCTGCACATTGTCATTAATGTAACATAGCTTCTTGGCTAACTCCTGCACATTGTCAATCATGTAATGTGATGCCTGATGCTGACCTTGCGTAGTTTGACCCCAAGTCTGATGGCAGACATGATGTTATCCCTGAGGTCGCCACCGGAGGGCGCCAGGCCGGGACCAGGAGGGGCAAGGGGCTGGACACGACGCAGCCTGACCTGACCACGCTGTAATGATGCCAACACCTCGTCCATAGAACCTGGAGGGAGAAGGAGCAGGGAAAGAAAGGTGGGAGAGAGAGAGGGGGAGGGAGAGAAAAGAAGTAGGGGAAGAAAGGTGGGAGAGAGAGAAAGGTGGGAGAGAGAGAAACGAGAGAGAGAGAGAGAAGAAGAAGTAGGGGAAGAAAGAGAAACACGAGAGAGAGAGAGAAACGAGAGAGAGAGAGAAGTAGGGGAAGAAAGGTGGGAGAGAGAGAAACGAGAGAGAGAGAGAGAAGTAGGGGAAGAAAGGTGGGAGAGAAGAAGTAGGGGAAAGAAAGGTGGGAGAGAGAGAGAGAGAAGAAGTAGGGGAAAGAAAGGTGGGAGAGAGAAATGAGAGAGAGCAGATATGGAAAGAGAGTAGAAGCTGTCAAGAGAGCTGTCACAAGGTGCAGCTACAGTAGAAACTTGTAGAAGACAGAGAGTTTCCCTTTTTACAACAGTAGGAGAAATAATGAGCCGGGACAAGTAGCTACTGCATCAGAAACAGACCGGCACTGGAAGGTGGATCATTCTCACCTAGGTTCTGCTTCAGGGTCATTTTGGCAGGGAAGGGTGCGGCCTCTTTCTCACTGAGAGGCATGGGGGAGTCCCCTACCTCTGTTTTACAGGGGGTGAGGGCAGGGAGGGGTGGAGGGGGAGGAGGTGGGGGTAGGGGGGAGGAGGGGAGGGGGAGGGGGAGGAGGAGAGGAGGTCTGAGGTGGGGGTACAGCTGTAGTGGGAAGTGTAGTTGGCAGAGGCGAAGGAGGAGGGAGAGGAGGAGTGAAGATTTGGACGGGGATGTCTTTCGGTTTGAGTTTCCTGGGGGTCTTTCTGGGGGCGGCACCATTAGATGAAGGGGAGGAGCCGATGCTAATGATTGACAGAGGCTGGGAGAGGTCGGAACACTGCGGCTCCCTGGCTGCCATCTTGGATCGTGGAGTCTTCAGGACGTAACTTCCCTGTCGCTTCTACAGGAAAGACAGCAGGAAAACACTTCAGCAACACGTCCCTCCATCCATGAGAGGATAAGTGATGGGTTGACTGATTACCTCTCTGAAGGAGCGGAGTCTGCTCAGGGTTCTCTCTCTCTCCTGGTCCATCCACTCCTTCCTCCTCTCTTCATCCTCTCTCCTCTTCTCTCTCTTCTGGAGGGACACAGAGGGAAATAAGACAAGACTGGTGGAATCAACTGAGATAGTTACCTCACTGCTTTAGTAACATTTTAGGTAGCTATAGAAGAGACCGAAACAGAGAGAGAGACGGAGAGAGAGAGAGAGAGAGAGAGAGAGAGAGAGAGAGAGAGAGAGACGGAGAGAGAGAGAGAGAGAGAGAGTGACGGAGAGAGAGAGAGATCATGTAAACTGAGGATGGTGTCTCCAGTGTGGGTGTTTCCGTGGGTGGGTTTGCCCTCGTTACTATGGTAACTCACCAGGGCTACTCCGTGGTGCTGGGTAAAGGGATCCTTTAAGAGCGTGTGTGCATGTTGTCATGGTAACTCACCAGGGCTACTCCGTGGTGCTGGGTAAAGTGAGTGGAGCTGTGCTGGGCCAGACGGTGCTTCTGCTCGTTAGCCTCCACACACTGATCCTGTAACACCACACACCATGTTACACAGACACACACCCACACACACACACACCATGTTACACCCACCGACACAACACAGACACGACACCACGTTACACACAACAGACACCACGTTACAACACAATACAGACACCACGTTACACACAACAGACACCACGTTACAACACAACAGACACCACGTTACAACACAACAGACACCACGTTACAACACACACAGACACCACGTTACACACAAAGACACCACATTACACAGACACACATTACAACACAACAGACAGCACATTACAACAAAGACACGTTACAACACAGACACCACGTTACAACAAAGACACCACAACACAGACACCACATTACAACACAACAGACAGCACGTTACAACACAACAGACAGCACATTACAACACAACAGACACCACGTTACAACACAACAGACACCACAACACAGACACCACATTACAACACAACAGACAGCACATTACAAACAAAGACACCATTACAACACAGACAGCACGTTACAACAACAGACACCACAATTACAACACAACAGACAGCACGTTACAACACAACAGACAGCACGTTACAACACAACAGACACCACATTACAACACAACAGACCACGTTACAACACAACAGACACCACGTTACAACACAACAGACACCACGTTACAACACAACAGACAGCACATTACAACACAACAGACAGCACATTACAACACAACAGACACCACATTACAACACAACAGACAGCACGTTACAACACAACAGACACCACATTACAACACAACAGACACCACATTACAACACAACAGACAGCACGTTACAACACAACAGACACCACATTACAACACAACAGACAGCACATTACAACACAACAGACACCACGTTACAACACAACAGACACCACGTTACAACACAACAGACACCACGTTACAACACAACAGACACCACGTTACAACACAACAGACACCACGTTACAACACAACAGACACCACATTACAACACAACAGACACCACATTACAACACAACAGACACCACGTTACAACACAACAGACACCACGTTACAACACAACAGACACCACGTTACAACACAACAGACACCACATTACAACACAACAGACACCACATTACAACACAACAGACACCACGTTACAACACAACAGACACCACGTTACAACACAACAGACACATTACAACACAGACACCACATTACAACACAACAGACACCACGTTACAACACAACAGACACCACGTTACAACACAACAGACACCACGTTACAACACACACAGCACATTACAACACAACAGACACCACGTTACAACACAACAGACACCACATTACAACACAACAGACACCACATTACAACACAGACACCACATTACAACACAACAGACACCACATTACAACACAACAGACACCACGTTACAACACAACAGACACCACATTACAACACAACAGACACCACATTACAACACAGACACAGTTACAACACAACAGACCACATTACAACACAACAGACAGCACATTACAACACAACAGACACCACGTTACAACACAACAGACACCACGTTACAACACAACAGACACCACGTTACAACACAACAGACACCACGTTACAACACAACAGACACCACGTTACAACACAACAGACACCACGTTACAACACAACAGACACCACGTTACAACACAACAGACAGCACGTTACAACACAACAGACACCACGTTACAACACAACAGACACCACGTTACAACACAACAGACACCACGTTACAACACAACAGACACCACATTACAACACAACAGACACCACGTTACAACACAACAGACACCACATTACAACACAACAGACACCATGTTACAACACAACAGACACCACATTACAACACAACAGACACCACGTTACAACACAACAGACACCACGTTACAACACAACAGACACTGGTACCAACACACACAGACACCACATTACAACACAACAGACACCACATTACAACACAACAGACACCACGTTACAACACAACAGACACCTTACAACACAACAGACACTGTTACAACACAACAGACACCACGTTACAACACAACAGGTACACCACGTTACAACACAACAGACACCCTTACAACACAACAGACACCAGGTTACAACACAACAGACACCCGTTACAACACAACAGACACCCCCTGGTACACTGGTTACAACACACACAGACACCACGTTACAACACAACAGACACCACGTTACAACACAACAGACACCACGTTACAACACAACAGACAGGTTACAACACAACAGACCCCTGTTACAACACAACAGACACCACATTACAACACAACACACGTTACAACACAACAGACACCACGTTACAACACAACAGACACCACATTACAACACAACAGACCCTGTTACAACACAACAGAGGTAGGTTACAACACCCCAGACACCTTACTCACAACAGACACCACATTACAACACAACCCACTGTTACAACACAACAGACAGCACGTTACAACACAACAGACACCACGTTACAACACAACAGACACCACGTTACAACACACCCCCAGGTACACTTCTCAACTGTGGAGACACCAGGTTACAACACACCCCCTGGACCTTCTCACATTACAACACAACCCCTGGTACCTTCTCACTGTGGAGGTAGGTTACAACACAACAGACACCACGTTACAACACGAGGCGTTAAGATAGAACAGTCTAAATGTTTAGGAGGAACTTTATTACAGGTTTGTCAGGAAGGGGCACACCCCCTGGTACCTTCTCACTGTGGAGGTAGGTTAACACACACCCCCTGGTACCTTCTCACTGTGGAGGTAGGTTAACACACCCCCTGGTACCTTGTCACTGTGGAGGTAGGTTAACACACCCCTGGTACCTTCTCACTGTGGAGGTAGGTTAACACACACCCCCTGGTACCTTCTCACTGTGGAGGTAGGTTAACACACCCCCTGGTACCTTCTCACTGTGGAGGTAGGTTAACACACCCCCTGGTACCTTCTCACTGTGGAGGTAGGTTAACACACACCCCTGGTACCTTCTCACTGTGGAGGTAGGTTACACACACCCCTGGTACCTTCTCACTGTGGAGGTAGGTTAACACACCCCCTGGTACCTTCTCACTGTGGGTAGGTTAACACACACCCCTGGTACCTTCTCACTGTGGAGGTAGGTTAACACACACACCCCTGGTACCTTCTCACTGTGGAGGTAGGTTAACACACCCCCTGGTACCTTCTCACTGTGGAGGTAGGTTAACACACACCCCCTGGTACCTTCTCACTGTGGAGGTAGGTTAACACACACCCCTGGTACCTTCTCACTGTGGAGGTAGGTTAACACACACCCCTGGTACCTTCTCACTGTGGAGGTAGGTTAACACACACCCCTGGTACCTTCTCACTGTGGAGGTAGGTTAACACACACCCCTGGTACCTTCTCACTGTGGAGGTAGGTTAACACACACCCCTGGTACCTTCTCACTGTGGAGGTAGGTTAACACACCCCTGGTACCTTCTCACTGTGGAGGTAGGTTAACACACCCCCTGGTACCTTCTCACTGTGGAGGTAGGTTAACACACCCCCTGGTACCTTCTCACTGTGGAGGTAGGTAACACACACCCCCTGGTACCTTCTCACTGTGGAGGTAGGTTAACACACAAACACACACCCCTGGTACCTTCTCACTGTGGAGGTAGGTTAACACACCCCCTGGTACCTTCTCACTGTGGAGGTAGGTTAACACACCCCCTGGTACCTTCTCACTGTGGAGGTAGGTTAACACACACCCCTGGTACCTTCTCACTGTGGAGGTAGGTTAACACACACCCCCTGGTACCTTCTCACTGTGGAGGTAGGTTAACACACACCCCTGGTACCTTCTCACTGTGGAGGTAGGTTACACACACCCCCTGGTACCTTCTCACTGTGGAGGTAGGTTAACACACACCCCTGGTACCTTCTTGTTGTGGAGGTAGGTTAACACACACCCCCTGGTACCTTCTTACTGTGGAGGTAGGTTAACACACCCCCTGGTACCTTCTCACTGTGGAGGTAGGTTAACACACACCCCCTGGTACCTTCTCACTGTGGAGGTAGGTTAACACACACCCCCTGGTACCTTCTTACTGTGGAGGTAGGTTCAAACACAAACACCCCCCCAGGGTACCTTCTTGTTGCGGAGGTATGCGCGGCGGGCACAGATGTTCCCTCTCTTGGTTTCCAGCTGCTGTAGGCATCGCCCCAGGTGATTGACAGGTGAGTGGGTGGGGTCTAAAGGTGCAGCTGTCTGTGATAGGCTTTGGAGCTCCTCTGGATCCTCACACACATCATAATACACCACCTCCTCTTTCAGCTCTGAAACACACACCATAATACACCACCTCCTCTTTCAGCTCTGAGACACACCATAATACACCACCTCCTCTTTCAGCTCTGAGACACACACCATAATACACCACCTCCTCTTTCAGCTCTGAGACACACACCATAATACACCACCTCCTCTTTCAGCTCTGAAACACACACCATAATACACCACCTCCTCTTTCAGCTCTGAAACACACCCTCTTTCAGCTCTGAGACACACACCATAATACACCACCTCCTCTTTCAGCTCTGAAACACACACCATAATACACCACCTCCTCTTTCAGCTCTGAGACACACACCATAAACACCACCTCCTCTTTCAGCTCTACAAATCTCTTTCAGCTCTGAGACACACACTGATAATACACCACATCTTTCAGCTCTGAGACACACACCATCTCCTCCTCTTCAGCTCTGAGACACACACCATAATACACCCTCCCTTTGCTCTGAGACACACACCATAATACCTCTCTCTTTCAGCTCTGAGACACACACCATAATACACCACCTCCTCTTTCAGCTCTGAAACACACACCATAATACACCACCTCCTCTTTCAGCTCTGAAACATTCTACAAATCTCTGTAGACACAATCTGATAAGCAGACATCTGTCGCTTCCCATCTCCTCTTCCTCTGTTGTTCTCTCCCTCCTCCCTGTTGCTCCCTCTCTCCTTCTTCTCCCCCTCTCCCTCCCCCCGCACTCCTCTGTCGCTCCTTCTCTCCCTCCCCCACTCTGCTCCTCCTTCTCCCTCCCCCCTCCTGTCTCTCTCCCCTCCCCCACCTGTCTCTCTCCCCCCCCCCCCTGTCGCTCCTTCTCCCTCCCCCCCTCTGCAGCTCCTTCTTCTCTCCCTCCCCCTGCACTCCTCCCTGTCGCTCCTCTCTCTCCCCCCCCCCTATCGCTCCTTCTCTCCCTCCCCTCCCTATCGCTCCTATCTCTCCCTCCCCCACTCCTCCCTGTCGCTCCTTCTCTCCCTCCCCCTCCTATCGCTCCCTCCCCCACACTCCTCCCTGTCGCTCCTTCTCTCCCTCCCCCTCCTATCGCTCCCTCCCCCACACTCCTCCCACTCGCTCCTTCTCTCCCTCACCCCAATGTCGCTCCTTCTCTCCCTCCCCCACACTCCTCCCTGTCGCTCCTTCTCTCCCCCCCCACACTCCTCCCTGTCGCTCCTTCTCTCCCCCCCCCACACTCCTCCTTCTCTCCCTCCCCCCTCCTCTATCGCTCCTTCTCTCCCTCCCCCCCCCACACTCCTCCTTCTCCTCCCTCTCCCCCCCCCACACTCCTCCTTCTCTCCCTCACCCCAATGTCACTCCCTCCCTCCCCCCTCTCGCTCCTTCGCTCCCTCCTGTCTCTCCCTCCCCCTCTATCGCTCCTCTCTCTATTTTGCTCCCACTCTTTCACCCTCTTCTTTTGCTTTCTCTCTCTTTTCATCGGGGAAGAACAATGAAGTGGTAGGGGGCTGCTGCCTTCCTCTCTCATGTTATAAAAATACATCTAGACTCAAGAGCCAAGTACTCGAAGCCCTGCCAAGGATGGCAGACAGAAACACACACACACCCTTGGAAACAAACAGTATTTTCCCCATGGGCAGTAATTAAGGAATTCACATGCAGAAAATCTGCTTTTGTGACATTATTTGTCATCCAGTGACACAACAGAAGTAGATCTCTATCTAGGGACAGTAGAGGAAGCCACGCTGCTCTTCTCGAACCCACAGAAATCTGATGTCAACATGTCGGACTGTGAGACTGGCATCTTCAGAATCATTTGAAAAAAACATTGAACATTTTGCATTGCATTTTGAAAAATCTAAATGTATAGATGTGTCTGTGTGTGTGTGTGTGTGTGTGTGTGTGTGTGTGTGTGTGTGTGTGTGTAACCTACCTTTTATCTGGCGTCGCAGGGTGTCGATCTGAGCGACCAATAGGAGCTCTTCGTTCTTGAGGATCTCAAACTTGGCATCGTAGAGTTCTAGCTGAGCCTCATAGTACTGAAGCTCTAGGTTATCTACAGTCTCTGGTCCCCTCTGGTCCTGGCCAGACAGACCTCCCATCTAGGATACAATATAGAACACTGTGGTTATAACAGCTCCAGCAAAAAAAATCCCAGAACCACACCACATGAGCAAAAATCCCAGAACCACACGGGGGGACCTAGTGAATGACCTACAGAGAGCTGGGACCAAAGTAACAAATCCTACCATCAGTAACACACTACACCGCCAGGGACTCAAATCCTGCAGTGCCAGACGTGTCCCCCTGCTTAAGCCAGTACATGTCCAGGCCCGTCTGAAGTTTGCTAGAGAGGATTTGGATGATCCAGAAGAAGATTGGGAGAATGTCATATGGTCAGATGAAACCAAAATATAACTTTTTGGTAAAAACTCAACTCGTCGTGTTTGCAGGACAAAGAATGCTAAGTTGCATCCAAAGAACACCATACCTACTGTGAAGCATGGGGGTGGAAAGATCATGCTTTGGGGCTGTTTTCCTGCAAAGGGACCAGGACGACTGATCCGTGTAAAGGAAAGAATGAATGGGGCCATGTATCGTGAGATTTTGAGTGAAAACCTCCTTCCATCAGCAAGAGCATTGAAGATTAAACGTGGCTGGGTCTTTCAGCATGACAATGATCCCAAACACACCGCCCGGGCAACGAAGGAGTGGCTTCGTAAGAAGCATTTCAAGGTCCTGGAGTGGCCTAGCCAGTCTCCAGATCTCAACCCCATAGAAAATCTCAGCCCCAAAACATCACTGCTCTAGAGGAGATCTGCATGGAGGAATGGGCCAAAATACCAGCAACAGTGTGTGAAAACCTTGTGAAGACTTACAGAAAACATTTGACCTCTGTTAGATACCCTTTGTTGGCAATGACAAAGTATTGAGATAAACTTTTGTTATTGACCAAATACTTATTTTCCACCATAATTTGCAAATAAATTCATTAAAAATCCTACAAAGTGATTTTCAGCAACTGATCTAATGCAGCAACTGATATGGCCCAGATCCCCATCATTTCCTTGAAGAGAAGGTAGAGAAAAAGGTGCTGGAGGGCGGGCTACCTTCTGAGAATTTGTAGGCGATCGAATAAACACCCACTGCCTTCCGTTCTGCTAGCAAATGTGCAATCTTTGAAAAATAAAATCGATGACCTTTGAGGAAGATTAAACTACCAACGGGACATTCAAAACTGAAATATCTTATGCTTCACGGAGTCGTGGCTGAACGACGACATTATCAACATACAGCTGGCTGGTTATGTGCTGTATCAGCAGGATGGAACAGCGGCATATGGTAAGACAAGGGGCGGCGGACTATGTATTTTTGTAAATAACTGCTGGTGCAAGATATCTAAGGAAGTCTCGAGGTTATGCTCGCCTCAGGTAAATGATCTCATGATAAGGTGTAGCCCACACTATCTACCTAGAGTTTTCATCTGTATTTGTCGTAGCTGTCTACATACCACCACAGACTAGGCTTATTTTCCACCATAATTTGCAAATAAATTCATTAAAAATCCTACAATGTGATTTTCTGGATTTTTTTTCTTCTCATTTTGTCTGTCATAGTTGAAGTGTACCTATGATGAAAATTACAGGCCTCATCTTTTTAAGTGGGAGAACTTGCACAATTGGTGGCTGACTAAATACTTTTTTTGCCCCACTGTATGTTTCTGCATATCGATGTTGGATGAAAAGCTCTGATCTCCAAAAGATAAACTTTTCAGGAAATGGAAAAAAACGGTTCTATTTTCCCATTTAAGAAAGTTGAGATGCTATTTTCTTGTTCCTAGAGTTGTGAGATGTTCAGAATCCAGATCTAGTGTTGGTAGTTGACACACGTAGACACAGCTGGAGGGGTAGCTGTCTGTCTGTCTGGGGAATTCTCTGTTCACACTCAACTCTATAGAAAGATCAAAGACCCGGAAAGAGAGAGCGACAGAGCTACAGATACAGCTACAGACAGAGCTACAGATACAGCTACAGACAGAGCTACAGCTACAGACAGAGACACAGCTACAGACAGAGCTACAGCTACAGACAGAGACACAGCTACAGACAGAGACACAGCTACAGACAGAGACACAGCTACAGACAGAGACACAGCTACAGACACAGAGACACAGCTACAGACAGAGCTAGACACAGACAGAGACACAGCTACAGACACAGCTACAGACGCAGCTACATACAGAGACACATCTACAGACAGAGACACAGCTACAGACAGAGACACAGCTACAGACACCCCCAGGGAATCTGATCAGATAGGAATACCAATCCAGAGAATGGCCTTTTAAAACACACACACACACACACACACACACACACACAGTACCTTTTCTCTGATGGTGTGTTTCTTGCGGTGCAGACACATCTCAGTTGCTCTCATGTGTTGCAGGGTCTCTTTAGCCAGCAGGAAACGCAGCTTCTCCAGTCTAGGAGCTGCTGAGGCCCAGGAGGCCTGACCAAAACCACGCTTATCCTCCCCCATCACACGTAGCATACCTGGTCACACAGATCAACCACACAGACGGGTTCATTTGGCACAAGGTTTCCCCTATATGCAGCTGAGGGGGTCTGGAGAGCTGCTCTAAAGGAGGAAGGGGGGCAGCTGAGAGTGTCTGGAGAGCGGCTCTAAAAGGGGGGCAGCTGAGAGGGTCTGGAGAGCGGCTCTAAAAGGGGGGGGCAGCTGAGAGGGTCTGGAGAGGCTCTAAAAGGGGGGCAGCTGAGGGGTTCTGGAGAGCTGCTCTAAAAGGGGGGCAGCTGAGGGGGTCTGGAGAGCTGCTCTAAAGGGGGCAGGAGGGGGGGGGCTAAAGGAGGAGGGGGCAGCTGAGAGGGTCTGGAGAGCTGCTCTAAAAGGGGGGGGCAGCTGAGGGGGTCTGGAGAGCTGCTCTAAAAGGGGAGGGGCAGCTAGGAGGGTCTGGAGAGCTGCTATAAGGAGGGGGCAGCTGAGAGGGTCTGTGGAGAGCTGCTATAAGGAGGGGGCAGCTGAGAGGGTCTGTGGAGAGCTGCTATAAGGGGGAGGCAGCTGAGAGGGTCTGTGGAGAGCTGCTATAAGGGGGGAGGCAGCTGAGAGGGTCTGTGGAGAGCTGCTATAAGGGGGGAGGCAGCTGAGAGGGTCTGTGGATAGCTGCTATAAGGGGGGCAGCTGAGAGGATCTGTGGAGAGCTGCTATAAGGGGGGGCAGCTGAGAGGATCTGTGGAGAGCTGCTATAAGGGGGGGGCAGCTGAGAGGGTCTGTGGAGAGCTGCTATAAGGGGGGCTGAGAGGGGGGGGCAGCTGAGGGTCTGGATAGCTGCTATAGGGGGGCAGCTGAGAGGATCTGTGGGGCTGCATAAGGGGGGGCAGCTGAGAGGGTCTGTGGAGAGCTGCTATAAGGGGGGGAGGCAGCTGAGAGGGTCTGTGGATAGCTGCTATAAGGGGGGGCAGCTGAGAGGATCTGTGGAGAGCTGCTATAAGGGGGGGGGGGCAGCTGAGAGGATCTGTGGAGAGCTGCTATAAGGGGGCTCTTAATGCTTCACACACACACTCTCTCTCTACCTCCAAGGGCTTTGGATGTTTCTATGAAGTAGCTGACTGTGATGTCCTGTATGGAGGAGACTGCATCCTCTCCTCTCCTCCTCCACTCCTCTGCCTCTCTCTCCAGTGCTGCTATCCTCTTAGGACCCAACTCCTCCTCATCCAGAGACTTCTGATAGGGGCCAGGAGAGAACAGAAGAAAGGCTTTACATTCTAGAACAGCGACATCGGGGGGGTTTAGAACAACGACATGGGGGGGATTAGAACAGCGACATCGGGGGGGATTGGGGGGATTAGAACAGCGACATCGGGGAGGGGATTAGAACAGCGGGGGGGTTTAGAACAACGACATGGGGGGGGGATTAGAACAGCGACATCGGGGAGGGTTTAGAACAACGACATGGGGGGGGATTAGAACAGCGACATCGGGGGGGTTTAGAACAACGACATGGGGGGATTAGAACAGCGACATCGGGGGGTTAGAACAGCGACATGGGGGGGATTAGAACAGCGACATCGGGGGGGGGTTAGAACAGCGACATCGGGGGGGATTAGAACAGCGACATCGGGGGTTAGAACACATCGGGGGGTTAGAACAGCGACATCGGGGGGGATTAGAACAGCGACATGGGGGGGGATTAGAACAGCGACATCGGGGGGGTTAGAACAGCGACATCGGGGGGATTAGAACAGCGACATCGGGGGGATTAGAACAGCGACATCGGGGGGGGATTAGAACAGCGACATCGGGGGGGATTAGAACAGCGACATCGGGGGGGATTAGAACAGCGACATCGGGGGGGGATTAGAACAGCGACATCGGGGGGGGAACAGCGACATCGGGGGATTAGAACAGCGACATCGGGGGGGGATTAGAACAGCGACATGGGGGGATTAGGGGGATTAGAACAGCGACATCGGGGGGGATTAGAACAGCGACATCGGGGGGGGATTAGAACAGCGACATCGGGGGGGATTAGAACATCGGGGGATTAGAACAGCGACATCGGGGGGGATTAGAACAGCGACATCGGGGGGGGATTAGAACAGCGACATCGGGGGGGGATTAGAACAGCGACATCGGGGGGGATTAGAACAGCGACATCGGGGGGGATTAGAACAGCGACATCGGGGGGAGGGGGGATTAGAACAGCGACATCGGGGAGGGGGGGGGACATCGGGGGTCGTTAGAACAGCGACATCGGGGGGTTTAGGACCCAACTCCTCCTCCAGGGACACTGTGGCTGTGTTTAGACAGGCAGACCAATTCTTTTCCAATATTCTTTTCACTAATTGTTTTTTTTTACTGATCAGATCACCAATTCATTGGCCTGCCTGTTTAAAACGCAGTAAGGGGGACACAGACATACACTACATGGTCAAAAGTATGTGGACACCTGCTCGTAGAACATCTCATTCCAAAAGCATTAATATGGAGTTGGTCCCCCCCCTTTGCTGCTATAACAGCCTCCACTCTTCTGGGAAGGCTTTCCACTAGATTTTGGAACATTGCTATGGGGACTTGCTTCCATTCAGCCACGAGAGTTAGTGAGGTCGGGCGCTGATGTTGGGCGGTTAGGCCTGGCTCGCAGTCGGCGTTCTAATTCATTACAAAGGTGTTCGATTGGGTTGAGGTCAGGGCTCCTGTGCAGGCCAGTCAAGTTCTTCCACACCAATTTCGACCATCCATTTCTGTATGGACCTCGCTTTGTACATGGGGGCGTTGTCATGCTGAAACAGGAAATGGCTTTGCCAAACATTTTGCTAGAATGTCATTGTATGCTGTAGCGTTAAGATTTCCCTCACTGGACGCCAAAACCATGAAAAACAGCTCCAGAACATTATTCCTCCCCCACCAAACTTTACAGTTGGCACTATGCATTCGGGCAGGTAGCGTTCTCCTGGCATCCGCCAAACCCAGATTCGTCCGTCGGACTGCCAGATGGTGAAGCGTGAGTCATCACTCCAGAGAATGTGTTTCCACTGGTCCAGAGTCCAATGGCGGCGAGCTTTACACCCCTCCAGCCGACGCTTGGCATTACCCACTGTGATCTTAGGCTTAGGTGTGCGGCTGCTCGGCCATGGAAACCCATTTCATGAATCTCCCGACGAACAGTTATTGTGCCGACGTTGCTTCCAGAGGCAGTTTGGATCTCGGTTGTGAGTGTTGCAACCGAGGACAGATGATTTTTACACACTTCAGCACTCAGCGGTCCCGTTCTGTGAGCTTGTGTGGCCTTTAACGAACTGACTTGTTGGAAAGGTGGCATCCTATGACGATGCCACGTTGAAAGTCACTGAGATCTTCAGTAAGGCCGTTCTACTGACAACGTTTGTCTATGGAGATTGCGTGGCTGTGTGTTTTTTCAATTTTATACACGTGTCAGCAATGGGTGTGGCTGAAATACCCAAATCCGCTAATGTAAAAGGTGTCCACATAATTTTGTTTACATGCTGTATAAGGATTTAGGACAAAACCACTGAAAGTCTGGGTGTCTCACAACCACGATGAAACAACATAGCTTTTTTCCCTTCACGTTTCAAAAAGAGAAATTAGCAGTATTCACAAATGAGTTGATTTGGGCACAAAAATGACATGAACATGATAATAGAATTCAAAACGTTAATTATTTGACTTCTGTGAACGTGACGGAGCATATTTTTTAATTCTAGATGAGTGAAATGTGTCTTTGACCTCAGCTTGGTGATAGAGACCAGAGCATATATCTTTAATTCTAAATGAGTGAAATGTGTCTTTGTGACCTCAGCTTGGTGAGAGACCAGAGCATATATCTTTAATTCTAAATGAGTGAAATGTGTCTTTTGACCTCAGCTTGGTGATAGAGACCAGAGCAGTTGGATTCTGGCTGTATTCCACCTTGTATCAAAAACTCATGAGCAGACGGTGTGTCTCTGGTTCACACTAAATTACAATCAATCAGTGTGTGTGTGTGTACGAGCGTGGGTTTCTGCGTAGTATGAGTCGGCGTGGTGTGTGTCGGCGTAGTGTGTCGGCATAGTATCTCCATCTGGTTGAGCCCTGCCAGTTCTCTCATGTCTCTGAAGGGAGGGGGTGTGTGTGTGTGTGTGTGTCCACCTACCAGTATCTCCATCTTGTAGAGCCCTGCCAGTTCTCTCATGTCTCTGAAGGGAGGGGGGTGTGTGTGTGTGTGTGTGTGTGTGTCCACCTACCAGTATCTCCATCTTGTAGAGCCCTGCCAGTTCTCTCATGTCTCTGAAGGGTTGCAGCAGGTACTGGTAGAAGGTGGTTGCTACGGTGACCAGGTCCTGGTAGGCTAGGTCCTCCTCGTGGTAGATCTGTAGCAGTAGAATCATTCTGTCTGCACCTCCATGACTCTGAAGGATCTGTCAATCAATCAATACATTCTATTATATTAGGCTAATCAATCAAATTATATTTACACGAAACAGACTAGCGTATTACAGTATCTCACGTTTTCAAAAAAATTAAATAAAATGTATTTGTCAGGTGACTGGCCAGTTCACTTTATGACCTGTGGAACGAACTCCGGCCAACGTCAGATGAAGCAAGAAGTTAAAGTCCAGAGTCACTGACCTGTATGAAGTCCTTTATGTACCAATGAACAACATCCCAAAACTATCCCTTAAGTCTTCTCCCAGAGCTAGGCTAATGCCTTTAGCTCAGTAAACTAACACAGTCCTGTAGCCCACAGATGACCATGGCCTGGATACTGTTCGTTATGATGACAGACAGATATATAGGTCTTGTTTTATTTATCTCTGAAGATCTATTCTACCACGACTTGATGTGGACTTAGTGTCCCACTGTTCTGGATCTATTCTACCACGACTTGATGTGGACTTAGTGTCCCACTGTTCTGGATCTATTCTACCACGACTTAGTGTCCCACTGTTCTGGATCTATTCTACCACGACTTGATGTGGACTTAGTGTCCCACTGTTCTGGATCTATTCTACCACGACTTGATGTGGACTTAAGTGTCCCACTGTTCTGGATCTATTCTACCACGACTTGATGTGGACTTAGTGTCCCACTGTTCTGGATCTATTCTACTACGACTTAGTGTCCCACTGTTCCAGTACTCAGTGTGCTGGAGCTGATGCTATCGTGAGTCAGATGTTCATTCCAGCAACGTGTGTGTCCGGCTAGGCCGTCTCTACGCGGGTCCGGCTAGGCCGTCTCTACGCGGGTCCGGCTAGGCCGTCTCTACGCGGGTCCGGCTAGGCCGTCTCTACGCGGGTCCGGCTAGGCCGTCTCTACGCGGGTCCGGCTAGGCCGTCTCTACGCGGGTCCGGCTAGGCCGTCTCTACGCGACACACAGAGAGGTGTTACAACAGATTATTTGACTTGACGTGGGAACCAATTCTTCCTTTACAACTCAATTTCTATATCCACTTGTGATGGTTATATAGGCTACATTTGTGAATGATTATTGTTATTTTGTAAACAGATTGCTAGACTAAATGTAATGGCTCCTGTTACTCAAATAATAGTTGTTGTCCTATACGTACTGCATATGGCTCAGTCCATCTGAATGTATAGACGTGTGTACTATGATATCACTGCCTTGTTTCTCACAGAATGGCTTGAGAACCTTCACCATTGGTATGCTAATGTTGGGTGCTGTAAACTGAGATGCTACACTTCATTACAAACTGCTTGTGAAACCAACTCTTACGCCGTCATTTTGATTTAGATTCTGAGTTGCAAGTTAAATCAAAAACAACTTTCAAGCGAGAATTGTTTTGAGATTTATGGTTATTTTGTTCTAATTTTCAGGGCAAATCCATTTCCTCTCAAAGGGAAGAGTTTTGGAGAGTTTAAATAAAAAAATATACTGTATTTTATGATGCAGTGAGCTCTGATCATCTTTTGACTTTATATAACCACATCTGAAGTTGCTGTTGACAAACCCAATCAGATAAACACACTATTTAATGTTCAAAATGTTGAATGAATCTGTGATGTCTTGGCATACCTTTAGTCTCTGTGTTTTGCTCTAACAAAGAAGAATGGAGCATTCCTTCCTAGCTTGCATGCAGGAAGGTGTTACTGAAGGACATTTACATGTCTAAAGAAGCAGTTAATGCAGTTTAAGAACGGAGCATTCCTTCCAAAAAAGCTTGCATGCAGGAAGTTACTAAATTTATGTACATAAGGACATTGAATGACATGGTACAGAGCAGCATAGGCAAGATACAAGTACAGCATTCCTTCCTAGCTTGCATGCAGGAAGGTGTTACTGAAGGACATTTACATGTCTAAAGCAGAAGACAATGCTACCCTCCTGAAGTGACGCTGCTTGGACCCTGAACTGCTGGTTCTGAAGACGGCCTGCAGTGACTACAGTCCCGTCCAGTTAACACTTCTTTTGTCTGATCCAGAATCAAGGGAGTTCAAGGGAGAATGATGTAGGGCTTCCGAGCCCCCGAATGTGACTCATTACGGTCTATGGTCTTCTCAGGAATTCAGCCTTCTCTGTGCTGCTCTCAACCATCCTCATTCTGTCAAACCTCTGTGAAGCTGTCATTACATCCTGTAGGTCTGATATCTGATTGGAGGTTAACTTTACAGTAATGCTATTGGTCAACTCTTGGGGCCTTTTAGGAAATTACCCCCTCTCTTCTCTCTCTCTCTTCCTGTCTGATCTAGAATAATGCCTTGTCATGTTAGTATTGTGTTCATTCTTCAGCTGTATGCCTTGGTGGTGAATCCATTCTTTAGACAGAGTAATTACATATCTGCCTTTGATATGGACAATTAGTATTCCTGTCTCGACCTTTATGACAGTGACTTACTGGGTTTGCAATACTCTGTGTGTGTGTGTGTGTGTGTGTGTGTGTGTGTGTGTGTGTGTGTGTGTGTGTGTGTGTGTGTGTGTGTGTGTGTGTGTGTGTGTGTGTGTGTGTGTGTGTGTGTGTGTGTGTGTGTGTGTGTGTGTGTGTGTACAAGAGGCGTCACTACAGTCCCTGGTTCGAATCCAGGCTGAATCACATCCGGCCGTGATTGGGAGTCCCATAGGGCGGCGCACAATTGGCCCAGCGTCGTCCGGGTTTGGCCGGTGTAGGCCGTCATTGTAAATAACAATTTGTTCTTAGCTGACAATAAATAAACATATGGGTCAAAGCTTTCCTTAAGTTTGGGTCAGTCAGTGGTCAGGTATTCTGCCACTGTGTACTCTCTGTTTAGAGCCAAATAGCATTCCTTAATTTTGGTTCAGTCAGTGGACAGGTATTCTGCCACTGTGTACTCTCTGTTTAGGGCCAAATAGCTTTCCTTAAGTTTGGGTCAGTCAGTGGACAGGTATTCTGCCACTGTGTACTCTCTGTTTAGGGCCAAATAGCTTTCCTTAAGTTTGGGTCAGTCAGTGGACAGGTATTCTGCCACTGTGTACTCTCTGTTTAGGGTCAAATAGCATTCCTTCATTTTGGGTCAGTCACAGCGGTCAGGTATTCTGCCACTGTGTACTCTCTGTTAAGGGCCAAATAGCATTCTAGTTTGCTCAGTTTTATTGTTAATTCTTTCCAATGTGTCAAGTAGCTATCTTTTGTTTTCTCATGATTTGGTTGGGTCTAATTGTGTTGCTGTCCTGGGGCTCTGTGGGGTGTGTTTGTGAACAGATCCCCAGGACCAGCTTGCTTAGGGGACTCTTCTCTCATCTCTCTGTAGGTGATGGCTTTGTTATGGAAGGTTTGGGAATCGCTTCCTTTTAGGTGGTTGGAGAATTGCAATGCTCTTTTCTGGATTTTGATAATTAGCGAGTATCGGCCTAATTCTGCTCTGCATGCATTATTTGGGGTATTCTTACAGAATTCTGCATGCAGAGTCTGAATTGCCATTTTGTGAAATCTTGGTTGGTGAGCGTGCCCCAGACTTAACAACCATAAAAGGCAATTGGTATTAGAAATTATTCAAGTATTTTTAGCCAGATCCTAATAATTGGGATGTTGAATTTTGTTCCTTTTCATGGCATAGAAGGCCCTTCTTGCCTTGTTTAAGAGGGAGAGAGAGAACGATCTGAGAGACATCTCCACTCTCTTGCCAAACTAATCCAGCCTCAGTGCTCACCTCACACCCACAGGATTAGAGCAGCATGGTACAGGGAATAAGGAGAGAAGAATACATTTCTTTCTGCCTTTGAAACATCTTGGTTGTTGTGTATACAGACACTGTACAGGCCTATATTCCTGCACAGGGTTGTGCATGGATAATAGGGGGAGAAATCAAAAAACAAATGTTATTTGTCACATACGCCGAATACATAGACCTTACTGGGAAATGCTTACTTACAATCCCTTAACCAACAATGCAGTTACAAAATTAGAGTTAATAAAATATGTACTAAATAAACTAATATATATATATATATATATATATATTTTTTTAAGTAACAATAAAATGACATAACAATAACGAGGTTGTATACAGGGGCACCGGTATTGAGTCAGTGTGGAGGCTATATACAGGGGCCACCGGTATTGAGTCAGTGTGCGGGTGTACAGGTTAGTCGAGGTCATTTGTACACAGGTAGGGGTAAAGTGACTGCATAGATAATAAACAGCGAGAAGCAGCAAGTGTAAAAACTAAGTTGTGTTTCTGCCATTTGAACGTCTTTATAAAGCCTATCTGCTTTAACACAGTTCATACCACGGCATTGTTGAATACTTGTCTCTGATTGGCTTGAAGACCATTCTAGAGCGTGCATTATTTTCCTATAACGCACGGTAATATCAGCACAGTAGAATTCAATGTTCTTACTTGCATGTTCTACTGAGATACTTTTTGAAAGCAAAAGTCAAATTGGATGGCAATTTATGAGAATTCAGTTTGGGAAAATGACACTGTGAAACAGTAGGCTACCGGGATCTGACCCAAAAACCATATTAGTTGGGCTCTAATGCATGTGTCATTGGCTATTAGGTAGCCTAGTGGTTAGAGCATTGGGCCAGTAACCGAAATGACAAGGTAAAAATGTGCCCCTGTTCCCTGGTAGGCTGTCATTGTAAATAAGAATTTGTTTTTAACTGACTTGCCTAGTTAAATTAAAATAATTATCCTAAAACTACTGTCAACATAGAAACAGAGAATGAATGACAGGCTAATGTCCCTGTTTCTAGCCAAGACCTCAGGGGACAACACCTTGCAGGGTGATAACAACATGAGTAACAGGAATGAAGCCTGACTGGATAATCAACCGGCTGGGATTGGTCATGTTTTCCTTCTCACGTGGTGTCATATTGCGCAACAATAGTGACGACAGTGACACTGCATCTTTATTAATACCAGGGTGGAAGGGCATCTATCCCAGTGTCATGAGGGGATTTAAAATGCCTAAATGTTGGACAGACATTTTTAGGGTTTTATACTCACCGTGACTTGATTACTGGATAGTGGAGGCATCGGTAAGCAGAGTAGACTACCGGTATGCCTCATGGGAGCCCCCTGAGACTGCAGGCTTTTGTTCCAGCCCATCAATGTAGCCTACTCCTGATTCAAATGAGCAAGGGCGGTAGGCGTAGTGATTGGTTAGTGCTGGGCTAGAACAAAAGTTTGCAACCCATGTGGCAGGACCAGGATTGAAGAACAGTGACAGGCCACAGCTTGTATAGATCACTAATTCAAATTGGCCACTGACCTTTCTAAGGTGATCCTTAGCCCTGGTGACCTCATCCTGCATGGTTTTCCTCTTGAACTCCTGCATGTTCTCAAAGTACTCCTCGACATCTCGCTCGTCCTGCGGGAAAAGCGAGTCCAGCACTATCTTCCTGCCACAGATATCTATCGCAGTGCTGAAGTACTTCTCCAGTTGACGGCAAGGTGTATCCAGATCTCTCTCTTGATCATCTTGGTTGAACGTCCGATTGCTACTGAGAAAGATCATGTCCCAAATGTTACCCTCTTTGAAGTCCGACAGGTCGGGGAAATAGGGTGCGACGACATCCCCGACCCCTGTAAACTGACGGTGGACATTTTTTAAGTCGTTAACGGAGAAGAGTCCGGCCCAGCTGGTTTCGGTTTCGCAGACAGCAAGCTGGTCTTTGCGCTTCTGTCGCTGGAGAGTTCTGTTGTGACAGGTGACCGCGAACTTGGACTCGATCACATTCCACTGAACGATAAAACCGAGCTTGAACGTCTCGTTTTCTTCGAATATGTTCGTTTTGATGGCGACCCAGCCGTCCAAGCTGTCCAAACGCTCGCAGTCTATGCTATTCATTTTTTGTTTGTTTGTTGTTGTGGTAAACATGTAGCTAGCTAGCTAGCGAACTAAAACTTGTATTCCTCTGCCTTGTTTACAACGTCGGCCATTTGTAACGATGACGTAGTATTTCCCGTGGCGTTCTCTTTACCTTCAACTTTGACCTTTCCGTCACGTGCTCAGGGGGAATTCCACAGCCAATTTCATTCGCTACAATGTATCAGCGATTTATTCCAAGATATTTGAATATTTAATACAATGTGTCACCTTCAAGAAAATATTGACCAGATTCACAATCAAATACTATTGGATTAAAGACAATGTTATCACTCTTATTAGGCGACTAAAGGCAGATGTTGGCACTATGTCAAAATACCCATGCTGACACTTGATCTGTGTGCATAACAGTTGGGGTTCCTGCTATATTTGTCACGAACTGTATTTGCTTCCTTGGTTAGCCTGTCAAAAACACTGTCAATGGTCGCCCTGAATCGACGTTGCTGGGGGAGTTATTGAATAATTTCTCACCAAGGTAAACTTAACCAGTGTTTTTGAATTGTTAGGTACTAGGCTATAATAACTGATATGTCTAGTCATAATTATAGCAAATAAATATGAAACTCCAGCATAGTTTAAATGGTGTGTTTGAGTTTATGTGTACAGCATGCCTGATCCATGTTTTGACAGAGGTCCAGGATGTTAGAGAAGCAAACCCTCATTCAACTGTCATCACTGTGTACTGTTCTTTCTGAACAAGTGTCTTTTCTAAACATTAAAGACTATGAATCATACTTGTTTTCATTGCAAATAATGAACTCTTTGCATGGCTTCCATAAGAAAGCCAATTGAATATTTATACTTATTTTTAAAGTTACATATAGCATATACATTTACACAAGTGAATGACTGGTTGGTTAATGTTGGGTGAATAGAACATCAAAATATTTGACAATACCTACTTCCTACTTCCTTTGTGGAAAAATGTTAATCTGACATGTTTTATTTGATTACCCTGTCCACCACAGTATCTCCACCACAGTATCTCCACCACAGTACCTCCACCACAGTATCTCCACCACAGTATCTCCACCACAGTATCTCCACCACAGTACCTCCACCACAGTATCTCCACCACAGTATCGCCACCACAGTACCTCCACCACAGTATCGCCACCACAGTACCTCCACCACAGTATCTCCACCACAGTATCTCCACCACAGTACCTCCACCACAGTCCCTCCACCACAGTACCTCCACCCTCCTCCTCCCATCATGGACCTGTATGAGGTCTTCACAGGAAGCAGCCTGGATGTCATCACTGAGGAGGTGCTGAGTGGAGACGAGGAGCGTGGGGAGGAGCACCAGGAGGAGGTGAAGGAGGAGGAGGTGAACAGGGATCTCCCTACCAAAGAGGCCTTCGTAGTGGTGTCAGAGAGAACAGAGACTAGAGAGTTGTCCTCTACCTTCCAGCGTTTCTCCACGGATACCAATGACTCTCTAAGGTCCGTAATACAACACCTGCTTTATTGGTCCATTTGCACAGATATTATTTTTTTGGTTTGTTGCTGTCACAGTACCCAACCTGATACACAACACAAACATCACAGGCTGACAGGGGTACTTAGGGGTAAAGTGCCTTGCTCAAGGGAACAACTGTAGTAGATAATGTACAGGATCCTGCGGCTTCCGGCTCACTCCCTGAAGATTCCCCTTGCAGGCAGGGGTTCAGGGGTTCGAACCGGCAAACCCCTGGTTACTGGCCCGCCTCTCAAACCTCAAGGCTACTGCCACCAAGGCTACCGCCGCCCCCCGGTGTCTAATGCACTATGTATATAATCTTTGCATGACATGATGCACGCATCAATCATTTAATAATGGATACAATAAAGTGATCATCATCAGGTTTGAGGCGTATGTCCCGTCTTCAGATGAGGAGGGAACTCCATCACCTGACAGCTCTGTGGACGGACACGATGACGTGTTTGAGGAGCACAAGGAGTCGGAGGTAAGGGGAGGGTGTGTGTTGTGTCGGAGGAAGGGGAGGGTGTGTGTTGTGTCGGAGGAAGGGGGTAGTGTGTTGAGTCGGAAGAAGGGGAAGGTGTATGTGTTAATTCCATGTGAATATACCCTTGATCTAGCCTGAGTGCCAGTCTGTGTGTGCTCTCCTGACAACTTCTACAGGCAGATTTGCACTCAGGCGAACCTTGACCCTCTGTAAGAGTTCATTTCTGCTGTGCCTTCAGGACAAGGTGAATAACATCAGGACTAAGCTGGAGGAGAAGGTGGTGGAGATGGAGAACTTTGCAGGACATCTAGAAGAGATCTTCCTCACTGTGGAGGTACAACAACCACTATTACTGACACAACAACTACTATTACTGACACAACAACCACTATTACTGACACAACAACCATTATTACTGACACATCAACCACTATTACTGACACAACAACCACTATCACTGACACCACAACCACTATTACTGACACAACCATTATTACTGACACATCAACCACTATTACTGACACAGCAACCACTATTACTGACACAACAACCACTATTACTGACACAGCCACTATTACTGACACAACAACCACTACTACTGACACAACAACTACTACTGACACAACAACTACTACTACTGACACAACATCTACTACTACTGACACAACCATTACTACTGACACAACAACCACTACTACTGACACAACAACCACTACTACTGACACAACAACCACTACTACTGACACAACAACCACTACTACTGACACAACAACCACTATTACTGACACAACGACCACTATTACTGACACAGCAACCACTACTACTGACACAACAACCACTATTACATACACAGGAACCACTATTACTGACACAACAACCACTATTACAACAACCACTATTACTGACACAGCAACCACTATTACTGACACAACAACCACTATTACTGACACAGCAACCACTATTACTGACACAACCACTACTATTACTGCCACAATCACTATTACTGACACAACAACCACTATCACTCAAAGAACAACCACTATTACTGACACAACAACCACTATTACTGACACAACCACTATTACTGACACAACAACCACTATTACTGACACACAACCACTATTACTGACACAGCAACCACTATTACTGACACAGCAACCACTATTACTGACACAACAACCACTATTACTGACACAGCAACCACTATTACTGACACAACAACCACTATCACTGACACAACAACCACTATCACTGACACAACAACCACTACTACTGACACAACGACCACTATTACTGACACAACAACCACTATTACTGACACAACCATTTTTACTGACACAACAACCACTATCACTGACACAACAACCACTATCACTGACACAACAACCACTACTACTGACACAACAACCACTATTACTGACACAACAACCACTATTACTGACAACCACTATTACTGACACAACAACCACTATTACTGACACAGCAACCACTACTACTGACACAACAACCACTATTACATACACAGGAACCACTATTACTGACACAACAACCACTATTACAACAACCACTATTACTGACACAGCAACCACTATTACTGACACAACAACCACTATTACTGACACAGCAACCACTATTACTGACACAACCACTATTACTGACACAACAACCACTATTACTGACACACAACCACTATTACTGACACAACAACCACTATCACTGACACAACAACCAAACTGACACAACCACTATTACTGACACAACAACCACTATTACACACACTTTTACCACTGACACAACAACCACTATACTGACACAACAACCACTGACACAACAACCACTATTACTGACACAACAACCACTATTACTGACACAACAACCACTATTACTGACACAACAACCACTATTACTGACACAACAACCACTATTACTGACACACCACTACATTACACAACAGTATTACTGACACAACAACCACTACACAAAGAACAACCACTATTACTGACACAACAACCACTATTACTGACACACAACCACTATTACTGACACAGCAACCACTATTACTGACACAGCAACCACTATTACTGACACAGCAACCACTATTACTGACACAACAACCACTATCACTGACACAACAACCACTATCACTGACACAACAACCACTACTACTGACACAACGACCACTATTACTGACACAACAACCACTATTACTGACACAACCATTTTTACTGACACAACAACCACTATTACTAACACAACAACTACTATTACTGACACAACCACTATTACTGACACAAACAACCACTATTACTGACAAAACCATTGTTACTGACACAACAACCACTATTACTGACACAACAGCCACTATCAGGATCATCATGACACGACAACCACAGTACACACATAACAAAGACACATCCACAGGTTTTCAACCATGGATCTGTGAGCCAACCCCGTTTGGGAGCCCCTGATCATCGCTTAATGAAGTGTTTCATGTCTTTCAGGAGAATTTTGGTCGTCAGGAGCAACACCTGGAGCAGCACTGCAACGATGTTCTACAGACGTTGTCCCATCGTTACGACGAGCGAGCCGCTGCGCTGGGGGAGGAGAAGAAGAGGAAGTTGGAGGCCTTGTACACTCAGCTGCTGGGCTGCGGACGCACCCTGGACGCATCCAAGGACCTGATTGAGACCGCCCAGGAACTGTACCGCACCGAGGACAAACGACTCTTTCTACAGGTCTGTTGTAGTGGGTCGGTCGTCACAATGACTTATTCAAGATTAAATCATTGAATTGCTAATTTAGCTTTATAACTTGAAATAACTTGAAACGTTTAAAAGTTTATGATAACTTTGTTTTGCTCGGAGTTGTGTTTTTTGTTTGTCACACCATTCTGGGTAAACCCGAGACACTGTCGGGAGTGAAAAGCCCAGGAGGACGGCCGTTCCTGAGATACTGGAACCGGCGCACCTGGCAATGACGATCATACCACGTTAAAATTTGCTTCGGTCACTCGTTTAGCCCATTCTAAAGTTCAATCGAACAGTAACTCAATGCCTCAATGCCTGCTTTATATAGGAAGCCACGGCAAAGTGACTCACTTTCTGTAGGAGCGAACCATTTTCGTGGGTGGTGGTGTACCTAATAAACTGGCCACTGAGTGTATATTATGTGGTCTTTGTGATGTTTTAATCTGCCAGTTAAAGGTTGTATGAACCTTAAAATGTTAATGACCACTGGAGGAGTTGACTTTTGATGTTGTGAACTTTCCCTTGACAGGCTGTTATGCCCACCATGAAGAGGTAAAGTACTTAAAGGAGATTAACACTGCTGCCTGAGACTACAACAGAACTATACTATACTATACTGTAAGGAGACTAACATTGCTAGCCTGAGAGTATAACCGAACTAGCCTGGTTCCAGATCCATTTTATCCTGGTTCCAGATCCATTTTATCCTGGTTCCAGATCCATTTTATCCTGGTTCCAGATCCATTTTATCCTGGTTCCAGATCCATTTTATTCTGGTTCCAGATCCATTTTATCCTGGTTCCAGATCCATTTCAGCCTGGTTCTAGATCCATTTCAGCCTGGTTCCAGATCAATTTCAGCCTGGTTCCAGATCCATTTTATCCTGGTTCCAGATCCATTTTATCCTGGTTCTAGATCCATTTCAGCCTGGTTCCAGATCCATTTTATCCTGGTTCCAGATCCATTTCAGCCTGGTTCTAGATCCATTTCAGCCTGGTTCCAGATCCATTTTTATCCTGGTTCCAGATCCATTTTATCCTGGTTCTAGATCCATTTCAGCCTGGTTCCAGATCCATTTTTATCCTGGTTCTAGATCCATTTCAGCCTGGTTCCAGATCCATTTGATCCTGGTTCCAGATCTGTTTGTTCTCTTGCCAAAACGCTTGATCCATTTGTGTTATCTTGTTGCTTGACCGTGACCCTAGGAGTTGGCAAGGCACACAGATATCTGGGACCAGGCTATAACAAAACTATGATAAGTGTTTGTTTACAACTGCATGGTAGTGAGTCTGGTTAATAACAGTGTAATCGTGTGATATGCTGTGAACCGTGTAACAGCCTGATTAGGAGTGTTTCATGAGGATAATATATCAGGTTATGTTTTGTCTTCAACGCTCATTCTGAAACCAAAATAGCTTCCGATCCTAATTAGCCAACTAATTCAAACTCATTTAAACTAAGCAGTGTATATGAATGTGTTTGATGTTGAATAGGGTTTGTTGACATAGCTTATGTTTTGAATAGCATGACGACGCATGATGCTACATCCAATGTTCATTTTCAGTGTTGTTTTAGGTGGTTGCGACGTTACAAAACATTCGGATAGAAAACAATTTTGTAGAACAGGTATGATTTTTCGTGGTGTAGAATCGGGCATCTTGTCAGCTCTATTCATTCCATTTCTATATGCAACGTTCTGAACGTTTCACCTCACTGAATACAGGTCTGTTTGTCCAATCAGAATGGAGAAGTTTGCTGACAGGTGTTTTGTTTGTCCAATCACAATCAAGGAGTTTGCTGACTTGGGTGCGTTTTGTCCATTCAGAATCAAGGTTTTTGCTGATTGATGTTTTGTTTTCCTAATCAGAATTGAGGAGTTTGCGAAGGAGAAGCCTGACCTGACGCTGGTGACCCCTCTGGAGTTTGACATGCCCCTCGCTGACCTGTCAGACGTCAAGACCATGATGGACTCCATCAACATCGTACCAGGTCTGATCAATCAATCAACCCATCCTTCCATACACCCACCCACCCATCCATTCATTCATCCATCCATCACAGGAGGTTGGTGGCATCTTAATTGGGGGCGACAGGCTCGTGGTAATGACTGGAGAGGAATTGGTGGAATGGTATCAAATACATCAAACACATGGTTTCTATTCCATTCTCTCTGTTCCAGACGTTATTAAGAGCCGTCCTCCCCTCAGCAGTCTCCACTGCCATCCATCTATTCATCCATCTATTCATCCATCCATTCGTCCATCCATCCATCCATTCATCCATCCATTCGTCCATCCATTCATCCATTCGTCCATCCATCCATCCATCCATTCATCCATCCATTCATCCACCCATCCATTCATCCATTCATCCATCCATTCGTCCATCCATCCATCTATCCATCCATCCATTCATCCATCCATTCATCCATCCATTGGTCCATTCGTCACAACATTTTTATTTTCGTTTTTTACATCCCCCTCTGATCACATAATTCTATTCTTAAAACCGGTTTATTCAGAATAACGTAGTATATTTAATGTACAGACATTTCCATCCCATGATTTTTGGCCTCGGTTGATACATCTGAGATTTTTATAAACAAACTTGCGGTCGTGATTGGGAGTCCCATAGGGCGGCGCTGGTTTGGCCGGGGTAGGCCGTCATTGTAAATAAGAATTTGTTCTTAACTGACTTACCTCGTTAAATAAAGGTTAAATATGATTATTATATATATAGTCTAAAATAAAAAACATAATTTTTTTGTATTTTCGGTGGGGGACTCAAACATTTCTCTCCATCCTATGCCAAAATGTCTAGAATTGCAGGAAATAAGAAGTAAAACTGCAAATGTTTCTCTTCGCCCCATGGCAATATGAGTAGAATTGCATGAAATGTGTTATACATTTGCAAAATCTTCTCCTTGCCCCATGGCAAAATATGTAGATTTACCGCATTCTTGTTTTAAAACGGCGAAATGTTCTCTACACCTCATGCCAAAATATGTAGATTTACCACATTCTTGTTTTAAACGGCAAAATGTTCTCTACGCCTCATGCCAAAATGTGTAGATTTACCACATTCTTGTTTTAAACGGCAAAATGTTCTCTACGCCTCATGCCAAAATGTGTAGATTTACCACATTCTTGTTTTAAAACGGCAAAATGTTCTCTACGCCTCATGCCAAAATGTGTAGATTTACAGGAACTTTACTCTCAAACGTTTTCTCTCCGTTGTCAAGAGGGGGGCCGCTAAAATGTTTTTCTGGCAAGGTGGGGGTATGGATGTGGATACGCAGACCCGCGAGCCACTGCAGGCCCCCCATGATGAGTTCAGATTGTTTTGTGGCCCCCACCCCAATCAAAGTTGTCCCACCCTGATTTAGATCAAGAGTATGAGCTTGGAACAGAGTAGAGCAGAGCCCCAGAGAAATCCTTCCAGACTCCAAACTGTACCTTTTATATAAATGGAGGTTAGCTAGGGGAGTTTGGTTGCTTAGAAACAAATGACTTTGATGCAAAAGTGATTTCATTTCTCTGAGTATTTAATTACATTGGGCCACTGGAGTGACGAGTCAGGCACTTTTGAGTGATGCTTTCATTCTGCTGAAGTTTGACTGAGTCAATGATTGTGTCCCAAATGGCACCCTATTCCCCATATAGAACACTACGTTGGACCAGAGCCTATTTGTCAAAAGCAATGCACTACATAGGGAATACAGACAATCTCCATGCTGCTTCTGTAGTTAATGATTGTAGAGGCTGGCTGTGACGTCAGTCTGTCTTGAAGAGAGATTATGGCTGTGACGTCAGTCTGTCTTGAAGAGAGATTATGGCTGTGACGTCAGTCTGTTTTGAAGAGAGATTATGGATGTGATGTCAGTCTGTCTTGAAGAGAGATTATGGCTGTGACGTCAGTCTGTCTTGAAGAGAGATTATGGCTGTGACGTCAGTCTGTCTTGAAGAGAGATTATGGCTGTGACGTCAGTCTGTCTTGAAGAGAGATTATGGCTGTGACGTCAGTCTGTCTGAAGAGAGATTATGGATGTGATGTCAGTCTGTCTTGAAGAGAGATTATGGCTGTGATGTCAGTCTGTCTTGAAGAGAGATTATGGCTGTGATGTCAGTCTGTCTTGAAGAGAGATTATGGCTGTGATGTCAGTCTGTCTTGAAGAGAGATTATGGCTGTGACGTCAGTCTGTCTTGAAGAGAGATTATGGCTGTGACGTCAGTCTGTCTGAAGAGAGATTATGGCTGTGATGTCAGTCTGTCTTGAAGAGAGATTATGGGTGTGATGTCAGTCTGTCTGAAGGGAGATTATGGCTGTGATGTCAGTCTGTCTTGAAGAGAGATTATGGCTGTGATGTCAGTCTGTCTTGAAGAGAGATTATGGCTGTGATGTCAGTCTGTCTTGAAGAGAGATTATGGCTGTGATGTCAGTCTGTCTGAAGACAGATTATGGCCTCAAATGGCACCCTGTTTCCTATATAGTGTTGACCAGGGCCCTGTTCCCTATATACTGTTGACCAGGGCCCTGTTCCCTATATACTGTTGACCAGGGCCCTGTTCCCTATATTCTGTTGACCAGGGCCCTGTTCCCTATATACTGTTGACCAGGGCCCTGTTCCCTATATTCTGTTGACCAGGGCCCTGTTTCCTATATAGTGTTGACCAGGGCCCTGTTCCCTATATAGTGTTGACCAGGATCCTGTTCCCTATATAGTGTTGACCAGGCCCTGTTCCCTATATACTGTTGACCAGGGCCCTGTTCCTTATATATAGTGTTGACCAGGGCCCTGTTCCCTATATACTGTTGACCAGGGCCCTGTTTCCTATATAGTGTTGACCAGGGCCCTGTTCCCTATATACTGTTGACCAGGGCCCTGTTCCCTATATTCTGTTGACCAGGGCCCTGTTCCCTATATTCTGTTGACCAGGGCCCTGTTCCCTATATACTGTTGACCAGGGCCCTGTTCCCTATATACTGTTGACCAGGGCCCTGTTCCCTATATAGTGTTGACCAGGGCCCTGTTCCCTATATTCTGTTGACCAGGGCCCTGTTCCCTATATTCTGTTGACCAGGGCCCTGTTTCCTATATAGTGTTGACCAGGGCCCTGTTCCCTATATACTGTTGACCAGGGCCCTGTTCCCTATATACTGTTGACCAGGGCCCTTCACTATCTAGTCCAAGGTACTGCACTACAGTAGGGTGTCATTAGAACCGGTCTGTGACGTGTGTCTATCTTTGATTCACTTGGTGACTCAGACTCAGACAGCTTTGTTTTGTTTCTCAGAATCTCTGATTCCACGGAAGGACACACATTTGAGAGAAGTAAAAAAAAAAAATCCTGTAATAAAATAGTCTTCATAAAGTCTTTGTGTTTAAAATTGTCTGTGGGGAGAGGCAGTGTGGCAATCAATGGAATAGAGACGTAGTTTTATGTTGTCACAGTCACTTAGAAAAAGTGTCAAGACCATGAAATAAACCTCTGTGGAGGAAAATAAAACAATGCAGTACAAACTAATTCACATAAAGCTATTCCTCTCTCTCTGTAATGGCACGATCATGGTTCATTCCAGCCCCATCTGCCCCGGTCATCAACCCCCAGGTGTCTAACTCGGCCACGCGGACGTCTCTGCGTGTGTGCTGGAGCCTGTTCTCAGACGACTCTGTGGAATACTACGAGCTCTACTACAGACCTGTCCTGGAGGACACGCCGGCTGTAGACAGCACCAAGGGGCCTGACGGTAGCAACTAGTACATCCACCACCAGTACAACTTAGAATCAGAATGTAGAATCAGGACAGAGAATCTGAACTTAGAATCAGGACAGAGAATCAGAACGTAGAATGTAGAATCAGAATGTAGAATCAGAACGTAGAATCAGAATGTAGAATCAGAACATAGAATTAGAATGTAGAATCAGAATGTAGAATCAGGACAGAGAATCAGAAGTTGAATTAGAATGTAGAATCAGGACAGAGAATTAGAATGTAGAATCAGAACGTAGAATCAGAATGTAGAATCAGGACAGAGAATCAGAATGTAGAATCAGAATGTAGAATCAGAATATAGAATCAGAATGTAGAATCAGAATGTAGAATCAGGACAGAGAATCAGAATGTAGAATCAGAATGTAGAATCAGGACAGAGAATCAGAATGTAGAATCAGAATGTAGCATCAGGACAGAGAATCAGAATGTAGAATCAGAATGTAGAATCAGGACCTAGAATCAGAATGTAGAATCAGGACATAGAATATAAATATAGATTCAGAACATAACATAGAATCAGAACATAGAATATGAATATAGATTCAGAACATAGACAGACATTCCAGTTGAATATTTCATGACATTATGGACCAACACAGAGATAATATATTGGGTGTACTATGTGGAATGTTCAATCTCTCTAAGAGGATTCATTTAATCTAATTGAATCAACTATTCCCCTATGAGGGAGACCATGGTTACTTTACTTAAAACCAACAGGTATAAGGCTTTAATAAGGCTTTATAATGCATTGTTGTAAATGATTGAAGTGAGTTTCTCTCCTCCTCAGTGTCTAATGTGAAGGTAAAGGAAACCCACTGTAGTGTAGGAGAGCTGCTGCCTAACGTGCAGTATGAGTTCTGGGTCACAGCTACCAATACGACAGGCATCAGCCCTGCCAGTGAGAAGGCTGTCTACGTGACAGGTAAAACCCTGGACCTGTTACAGGGAACACCACTTTCAAACTTACTAACAGTGGCTTTCAATAGGAATGTGTCAGTGGAAGGCACAACTGAATACAATGGGCTGCACTATGCTCTCTCTCACGTCTTTTTCCCTCTCTCTCTCTCTCTCTCCCTACCTCTTTAATCCCCCTGTATCTCCCTCTCTCTCTCTCTCTCCCTCCCTCTTTAATCCCCCTGTATCTCCCTCTCTCTCTCTCCCTCCCTACCTCTTTAATCCCCCTGTATCCCCTCTCTCTCCCTCCCTACCTCCCTAACCTCCCCCTTTAATCTCCCCCCTGTATCTCCCTCTCTCTCTCCTCCCTACCTCTTTAATCCCCCTGTATCTCCCTCTCTCTCTCTCCCTCCCTCCCCCTCTACCCCCTTATCTCTCCCTCTCTCTCTCTCTCTCCCTACCTCTTTAATCCCCCTGTATCTCCCTCTCTCTCTCTCTCCCTCTCTCCCTACCTCTTTAATCCCCCTGTATCTCCCTCTCTCTCTCTCTCTCCCTACCTCTTTAATCCCCCTCTCTCCCCTCTCTCTCTCTCTCTCTCCCTACCTCTTTAATCCCCCTGTATCTCCCTCTCTCTCTCTCCCTACCTCTTTAATCCCCCTGTATCTCCTCTCTCTCTCTCTCCCTACCTCTTTAATCCCCTGTATCTCTCTCTCTCTCTCTCTCTCCCTACCTCTTTAATCCCCTGTATCCCCCTCTCTCTCTCCCCTCTCCCCCCTCTCTCTCTCTCTCCCTACCTCTTTAATCCCCCTCTATCTCTCTCTCTCTCTCTCCCTACCTCTTTAATCCCCCTGTATCTCTCTCTCTCTCTCTCTCCCTACCTCTTTAATCCCCCTGTATCTCCTCTCTCTCTCTCTCTCCCTACCTCTTTAATCCCCCTCTCCCCTCTCTCTCTCTCCTCCCTACCTCTTTAATCCCCCTGTATCTCCCTCTCTCTCTCTCTCTCTCCCTACCTCTTTAATCCCCCTGTATCTCCCTCTCTCTCTCTCTCTCTCTCTTCTCTCTCCCTACCTCTTTAATCCCCCTGTATCTCTCTCTCTCTCTCTCTCCCTCCCTACCTCTTTAATCCCCCTGTATCTCCTCTCTCTCTCTCTCTCCCTACCTCTTTAATCCCCCTGTATCTCTCCTCTCTCTCTCTCTCTCTCTCTACCTCTTTAATCCCCCTGTATCTCTCTCTCTCTCTCTCCCTACCTCTTTAATCCCCTGTATCTCTCTCCCTCTCTCCTCTCCCTACCTCTTTAATCCCCTGTATCTCCCTCTCTCTCTCTCTCTCTCCCTACCTCTTTAATCCCCCTGTATCTCTCTCTCTCTCTCTCTCTCTCTCCCTACCTCTTTAATCCCCTGTATCTCTCTCTCTCTCTCTCCTCCCTACCTCTTTAATCCCCCTGTATCTCTCTCTCTCTCTCTCTCTCCCTACCTCTTTAATCCCCCTGTATCTCCCTCTCTCTCTCTCTCTCTCCCTACCTCTTTAATCCCCCTGTATCTCCCTCTCTCTCTCCTCCCTCCTCTTTAATCCCCCTGTCATCTCTCTGTCTCCTCCCTCTTTGGCCCCCTGTATCTCTGTCTTGAAGAGAGATTCTCTCTCTCCCTAGTCCTCTTTAATCCCCAGATTATCTCCTCTCTCTCTCTCTCTCTCCCTACCTCTTTAATCCCCCTGTATCTCCCTCTAATCCCCCTCTCTCTGTCTCTCCTCCCTACCTCTTTAATCCCCCTGTATCTCCCCTCTCTCTCTCTCTCTCCTCCCTACCTCTTTAATCCCCCTGTATCTATCTCTCTCTCTCTCTCCTCCTACCTCTTTAATCCCCTGTATCTCTCTCTCTCTCTCTCTCCCTACCTCTTTAATCCCCCTGATCTCTCTCTCTCTCTCTCCTCCCTACCTCTTTAATCCCCCTGTATCTCCTCTCCCTCTCTCTCTCTCTCCCTACCTCTTTAATCCCCCTGTATCTCTCTCCCTCTCTCCTCTCTCCCTCTCTCTCTCCCTACCTCTTTAATCCCCTGTTCCCTCTCTCCTCTCTCTCTCTCCCTCTCTCTCTCTCTCCCTACCTCTTTAATCCCCTGTATCTCTCTCTCTCTCTCTCTCCCTACCTCTTTAATCCCCCTCTCTCCTCTCTCCCTACCTCTTTAATCCCCCTGTATCTGTCTCTCTCTCTCTCTCTCCCTACCTCTTTAATCCCCTGTATCTCTCCTCTCTCTCTCTCTCTCCCTCCCTACCTCTTTAATCCCCCTGTATCTCTCCTACCTCTCTCTCTGTCTCTCCCTACCTCTTTAATCCCCCTGTATCTCCCTCTCTCTCTCCCTACCTCTTTCTCCCCCCTACCTCTTTAATCCCCCTGTATCTCCTCTCTCTCTCTCTCCCTACCTCTTTAATCCCCCTGTATCTCCCTCTCTCTCTCTCTCTCTCCTCTCCCTACCTCTTTAATCCCCTGTATCTCCCTCTCCTCTCTCCCTCCCTACCTCTTTAATCCCCCTGTATCTCCCTCTCTCTCTCTCTCCCTCCCTACCTCTTTAATCCCCCTGTATCTCCTCTCTCTCTCTCTCTCTCCTCCCTACCTCTTTAATCCCCCTGTATCCTCTCTCTCCTCTCTCCCTACCTCTTTAATCCCCTGTAGGGCCTCTCTCTCTCCCTACCTCTTTAATCCCCTGTATCCTCTCTCTCTCTCCTCCTCCCTAATCCCTCTTTAATCCCCAGGGCCCTACCTCTTTCTCCCCTCTCCCTCTCCCTACCTCTTTAATCCCAGTATCTCTCTCTCTCTCCTCTCTCTCTCCCTACCTCTTTAATCCCCCTGTATCTCCTCTCTCTCTCTCCTCCCTACCTCTTTAATCCTCCCTCTCTCTCCCTGACCAGGGCCCTCTCTCTCTCTCCTCCCTACCTCTTTAATCCCCCTGTCTCTCTCTCTCTCCTCTCCTCTCCTCTATCTCTCTCTCTCCTCCCTACCTCTTTAATCCCCCTGTATCTCTCTCTCTCTCTCTCTCTCTCCCTACCTCTTTAATCCCCCTGTATCTCCCTCTCTCAGGGCCCTCCCTACCTCTTTAATCCCCCTGTATCTCTCCTCTCTCTCTCCTACCTCTTTAATCTCTATCTCTCTCTCTCTCCCTACCTCTTTAATCCCCTGTATCTCCCTCTCTCTCCTCTCCCTCCCTACCTCTTTAATCCCCCTGTATCTCTCTCTCTCTCTCTCTCTCCCTCCCTACCTCTTTAATCCCCCTGTATCT
>NW_024609460.1:90000-122500 GCF_018296145.1 Oncorhynchus tshawytscha
TCTCTCTCCCTACCTCTTTAATCCCTATCTCTCTCTCTCTCTCTCTCTCTCTCCCTCCCCTCTTTAATCCCCCCCTGTATCTCTCTCTCTCTCTCTCTCTCTCTCCCTACCTCTTTAATCCCCCTGTATCTCTCTCTCTCTCTCTCTCCCTACCTCTTTAACCCCTGTGAATCCCCCTCTATCTCCCACTCTCCCCCTCTTTAATCCCTGTATCCTCCTCTCTCTCCCTCTATCTCTCTCTCTCCCTACCTCTTTAATCCCCCTGTATCTCCCTCTCTCCTCTCTCTCTCTCTCTCCCTACCTCTTTAATCCCCCTGTCTCTCTCTCTCTCTCTCTCTCCTACCTCCCTATCTCTCCCTCTTTCTCTCCCCTCCTCTTTAATCCCCCTGTATCTCTCTCTCTCTCTCTCTCTCTCCCTCCCTACCTCTTTAATCCCCTGTATCTCTCTCTCTCTCTCTCTCTCTCCCTCCCTCTTTATCCCCCCTGTATCTCCCCCTGTATCTCCTCTCTCTCTCTCTCTCTCCCTACCTCTTTAATCCCCCTGTATCTCTCTCTCTCTCTCTCTCTCCCTACCTCTTTAATCCCCCTGTATCTCCCTCTCTCTCTCTCTCTCTCTCCCTACCTCTTTAATCCCCTGTATCTCTTTCTCTCTCTCTCTCTCCCTACCTCTTTAATCCCCCTGTATCTCTCTCTCTCTCTCTCCCTCCCTACCTCTTTAATCCCCCTGTATCTCCCTCTCTCTCTCTCTCTCCCTACCTCTTTAATCCCCCTGTATCTCTCTCTCTCTCTCTCCCTCCCTACCTCTTTAATCCCCCTGTATCTCCCTCTCTCTCCCTACCTCTTTAATCCCCCCTGTATCTCTCTCTCTCTCTCTCTCCTCCCTACCTCTTTAATCCCCCCCCTGTATCTCTCTCTCTCTCTCTCTCTCTCTCTCCCTACCTCTTTAATCCCCCTGTATCTCCCTCTCTCTCTCTCTCTCTCTCCCTACCTCTTTAATCCCCCCCTCTCTCTCTCCCTACCTCTTTAATCCCCTGTATCTCCCTCTCTCTCTCTCTCTCCCTACCTCTTTAATCCCCCTGTATCTCCCTCTCTCTCCTCTCTCCCTACCTCTTTAATCCCCCCCTGTATCTCTCTCTCTCTCTCTCTCTCCCTACCTCTTTAATCCCCCTGTATCTCCCCCTCTCTCTCTCTCTCTCCCTACCTCTTTAATCCCCCTGTATCTCCCCTCTCTCTCTCTCTCTCTCCCTACCTCTTTAATCCCCCTGTATCTCTCTCTCTCTCTCTCTCTCTCCCTACCTCTTTAATCCCCCTGTATCTCCCTCTCTCTCTCCTCTCCCTACCTCTTTAATCCCCCTGTATCTCTCTCTCTCTCTCTCTCCCTACCTCTTTAATCCCCCTGTATCTCCCTCTCTCTCTCTCTCTCCCTCCCTCTTTAATCCCCTGTATCTCTCTCTCTCTCTCTCTCTACCTCTTTAATCCCCCTGTATCTCTCTCTCTCTCTCTCTCTCCCTACCTCTTTAATCCCCCCCTGTATCTCCCTCTCTCTCTCTCTCTCTCTCCTACCTCTTTAATCCCCCTCTTTATCCCCCTCTCTCTCTCTCTCTCTCCCTACCTCTTTAATCCCCCTGTATCTCCCCCTCTCTCTCTCTCTCTCCCTACCTCTTTAATCCCCCTGTCTCTCTCTCTCTCTCTCCCTACCTCTCCCCTCTCTCTCTCTCTCCCTACCTCTTTAATCCCCCTGTATCTCTCTCTCTCTCTCCCTACCTCTTTAATCCCCCTGTATCTCTCTCTCTCTCTCCCTCCCTCCTCTTTAATCCCCTACCTCTTTAATCCCCCTGTATCTCCTCTCTCTCTCTCTCTCCCTCCCTACCTCTTTAATCCCCCTGTATCTCCTCTCTCTCTCTCCCTCCCTCCCTACCTCTTTAATCCCCCTGTATCTTCCTCTCTCTGGCTCCCTCTTCTCCTCCCCCTCCAGTCCCATCTCCACCAGTCATCAGACAGAGGGAGTGTAGCAGTTGTCCGGAAGCCGCTCTGATTCGCTGGGAGTCAGGAAACACCAACCCAGTCGACTCCTACACCGTAGAGCTGATTGAGACAGGCACTGATGGACAGAGTGGGGTCACTGAGTAAGAATTAATGCACATGCACTCTCACACCCCCACACACATGCACTCTCACACCCCCACACACACTCACACCCCCACACACATGCCACTCCCACACACATGCACTCTCACACACCCCCACACACATACCCCCACACACACACGCCTGCAAGCACACACATACACACTCACACATAAACTCACACATAAACACACATACAGAAGTTTCAATATAAAATGCAAATTTGAATTAACTTCCTATATTGACTAAAATGAAAAAATGAGTTGACATCAATTCTACTCCCCATTGGTTCTCTCTGCAGGTCTGTAATGTGATTGGTTCTCTCTGCAGGTCTGTAATGTGATTGGTTCTCTCTGCAGGTCTGTAATGTGATTGGTTCTCCCTGCAGGTCTGTAATGTGATTGGTTCTCCCTGCAGGTCTGTAATGTGATTGGTTCTCCCTGCAGGTCTGTAATGTGATTGGTTCTCCCTGCAGGTCTGTAATGTGATTGGTTCTCCCTGCAGGTCTGTAATGTGGTTGTTCCCCTGCAGGTCTGTAATGTGATTGGTTCTCCCTGCAGGTCCATCGTGGCTGTTCCTACCTGTGAGAGTCTGATCCAGCTGGAGTCAGGAAGACAGTACCTCATCTACGTCAGAGCTGTCAACATCGGAGGACCCAGTGACAGGAGCCAGGCTTTTACTGTCTCTACTACAGGTGAGAGGAGAGACCATGTCCTGATACTGTAGTATGTTTAGTTGATGTTGTTCACTGTCAAATATTATTCTGTCTCATAGCACCTTTATAGTTGTCAAGACCAGACAGTGAGGTTGTTACCGTGTGTTTTATAGTTGTCAAGGCCAGACAGTGAGGTTGTTACTGTGTGTTTTATAGTTGTCAAGGCCAGACAGTGAGGTTGTTACTGTGTGTTTTATAGTTGTCAAGGCCAGACAGTGAGGTTGTTACCGTGTGTTTTATAGTTGTCAAGGCCAGACAGTGAGGTTGTTACCGTGTGTTTTATAGTTGTCAAGGCCAGACAGTGAGGTTGTTACTGTGTGTTTTATAGTTGTCAAGACCAGACAGTGAGATTGTTACTGTGTTTTATAGTTGTCAAGACCAGACCGTGAGGTTGTTACCGTGTGTTTTATAGTTGTCAAGGCCAGACAGTGAGGTTGTTACTGTGTGTTTTATAGTTGTCAAGACCAGACAGTGAGGTTGTTACTGTGTGTTTTATAGTTGTCAAGGCCAGACAGTGAGGTTGTTACTGTGTGTTTTATAGTTGTCAAGGCCAGACAGTGAGGTTGTTACTGTGTGTTTTATAGTTGTCAAGACCAGACAGTGAGGTTGTTACTGTGTGTTTTATAGTTGTCAAGCCAGACAGTGAGGTTGTTACTGTGTTTTATAGTTTTATAGTTGTTCAAGTCAAGGCCAGACAGTGAGGTTGTTACTGTGTGTTTTATAGTTGTCAAGGCCAGACAGTGAGGTTGTTACTGTGTGTTTTATAGTTGTCAAGGCCAGACAGTGAGGTTGTTACTGTGTGTTTTATAGTTGTCAAGGCCAGACAGTGAGGTTTTATGTGTTTTATAGTTGTCAAGGCCAGACAGTGAGGTTGTTACTGTGTGTTTTATAGTTGTCAAGGCCAGACAGTGAGGTTGTTACTGTGTGTTTTATAGTTGTCAAGGCCAGACAGTGAGGTTGTTACTGTGTGTTTTATAGT
Organism: Oncorhynchus tshawytscha; assembly: GCF_018296145.1. Lineage (NCBI taxonomy): Eukaryota > Metazoa > Chordata > Actinopteri > Salmoniformes > Salmonidae > Oncorhynchus > Oncorhynchus tshawytscha. Next base: position 93,822 of record NW_024609460.1, read on the forward strand.
TGTCAAGGCCAGACAGTGAGGTTGTTACTGTGTGTTTTATAGTTGTCAAGGCCAGACAGTGAGGTTGTTACTGTGTGTTTTATAGTTGTCAAGGCCAGACAGTGAGGTTGTTACTGTGTGTTTTATAGTTGTCAAGGCCAGACAGTGAGGTTGTTACTGTGTGTTTTATAGTTGTCAAGGCCAGACAGTGAGGTTGTTACTGTGTGTTTTATAGTTGTCAGTGAGGTTGCCAGATAGTGAGCCAGACAGTGAGGTTGTTACTGTGTGTTTTATAGTTGTCAAGGCCAGACAGTGAGGTTGTTACTGTGTGTTTTATAGTTGTCAAGGCCAGACAGTGAGGTTGTTACTGTGTGTTTTATAGTTGTCAAGGCCAGACAGTGAGGTTGTTACTGTGTGTTTTATAGTTGTCAAGGCCAGACAGTGAGGTTGTTACTGTGTGTTTTATAGTTGTCAAGGCCAGACAGTGAGGTTGTTACTGTGTGTTTTATAGTTGTCAAGACCAGACAGTGAGGTTGTTACTGTGTGTTTTATAGTTGTCAAGGACCAGACAGTGAGGTTGTTACTGTGTGTTTTATAGTTGTCAAGGCCAGACAGTGAGGTTGTTACTGTGTGTTTTATAGTTGTCAAGGCCAGACAGTGAGGTTGTTACTGTGTGTTTTATAGTTGTCAAGGCCAGACAGTGAGGTTGTTACTGTGTGTTTTATAGTTGTCAAGGCCAGACAGTGAGGTTGTTACTGTGTGTTTTATAGTTGTCAAGACCAGACAGTGAGGTTGTTACTGTGTGTTTTATAGTTGTCAAGGCCAGACAGTGAGGTTGTTACTGTGTGTTTTATAGTTGTCAAGGCCAGACAGTGAGGTTGTTACTGTGTGTTTTATAGTTGTCAAGGCCAGACAGTGAGGTTGTTACTGTGTTTTGTGTTTTATAGTTGTCAAGGCCAGACAGTGAGGTTGTTACTGTGTGTTTTATAGTTGTCAAGGCCAGACAGTGAGGTTGTTACGTGTGTTTTATAGTTGTCAAGGCCAGACAGTGAGGTTGTTACTGTGTGTTTTATAGTTGTCAAGGCCAGACAGTGAGGTTGTTACTGTGTGTTTTATAGTTGTCAAGGCCAGACAGTGAGTTACTGTGTGTTTTATAGTCAAGGCCAGACAGTGAGGTTGTTACTGTGTGTTTTATAGTTGTCAAGGCCAGACAGTGAGGTTGTTACTGTGTGTTTTATAGTTGTCAAGGCCAGACAGTGAGTTACTGTGTTGTTACTGTGTGTTTTATAGTTGTCAGAGGCCAGACAGTGAGGTTGTTACTGTGTGTTTTATAGTTGTCAAGGCCAGACAGTGAGGTTGGTTGTTATAGTTGTGTGTTTTATAGTTGTCAAGGCCAGACAGTGAGGTTGTTACTGTGTGTTTTATAGTTGTCAAGGCCAGACAGTGAGGTTGTTACTGTGTGTTTTATAGTTGTCAAGGCCAGACAGTGAGGTTGTTACTGTGTGTTTTATAGTTGTCAAGGCCAGACAGTGAGGTTGTTACTGTGTGTTTTATAGTTGTCAAGGCCAGACAGTGAGGTTGTTACTGTGTGTTTTATAGTTGTCAAGGCCAGACAGTGAGGTTGTTATGTGTTTTATAGTTGTCAAGGCCAGACAGTGAGGTTGTTACTGTGTGTTTTATAGTTGTCAAGGCCAGACAGTGAGGTTGTTACTGTGTGTTTTATAGTTGTCAAGGCCAGACAGTGAGGTTGTTACTGTGTGTTTTATAGTTGTCAAGGCCAGACAGTGAGGTTGTTACTGTGTGTTTTATAGTTGTCAAGGCCAGACAGTGAGGTTGTTACTGTGTGTTTTATAGTTGTCAAGGCCAGACAGTGAGGTTGTTACCGTGTGTGTAGGAACCATCTTCCACCTGCTGCAGGACACAGCCCACCCCTGTCTGTCCATCTCTGAGGACGGCTTCTCCATGTTCTACGGAGACGAGGAGCTCCCGCTCTCCGCCATGACCTTCGACGACAACACCTTCGCCAGGTAGACAAACCAACCAGGTTTACACCTGCTGAACACCTCAGCTAATAGAGATCTGTTAATGACATGGAGATTTACTGTAGCTTTCAAAATGAAACATCTGAAAATGTGAGTGTACTCATCCCGTGATAGTGTGGTGTGTGTACTGTGTGTGTGTAGATTTGTGTTTGGTCCAGGTGTGTCTCCTCCCTCTGATAGTGTATATTGTATGCATGTGTGTTTGGTCCAGGTGTGTAGCTGTCTCTCCTCCCTCTGATAGTGTATATGTGTGTGTTTGGTCCAGGTGTGTAGCTGTGTCTCCTCCCTCTGATAGTGTATATTGTATGCGTGTGTGTACGGTCCAGGTGTGTGTACTGTGTAGGTGTGTGTAGGTGTCTCCTCCCTCTGATAGTGTATATTGTATGCGTGTGTGTTTGGTCCAGGTGTGTAGCTGTGTAGGTGTGTGTAGGTGTCTCCTCCCTCTGATAGTGTATATTGTATGCGTGTGTGTTTGGTCCAGGTGTGTGTACTGTGTAGGTGTGTGTAGGTGTCTCCTCCCTCTGATAGTGTATGCGTGTGTGTTTGGTCCAGGTGTGTAGCTGTGTTAGGGGACCTGATCCCTGTGAGAGGCAGACATTACTGGGAGGTGGAACTGGACGAGGACACAGAGTACAGGATTGGAGTGGCCTATGAAGATACTCAGAGAAACTCCTACCTGGGAGGAACAAATACATCATGGTGCATGAGACATGTCCTCACCCCATCCAGGTGAGAAACCCTAACCTTTAACCCCTAACCTATCACTAACTCTTACCTGGGAGGAGCCAACACGTCCTGGTGCATGAGACATGTCCTCACCCCATCCAGGTGAGAAACCCTAACCTTTAACCCCTAACCTATCACAAATTATTACCTGGGAGGAGCCAACCCGTCCAGGTGAGAATCCCTAACGCTAACCTATCCCTCTACCCTAGCTATCACTAACTGTTACCGGGAAGGAACCAACCTGTCCTCCCTCCAGGTAACGGACTGCTTTGATAGGTTACACAAGCGATTCTCAACCTGTTGTAAATTGTATTAATTTATTTCACCTTTATTTAACCAGGTAGGCCAGTTGAGAACAAGTTCTCATTCACAACTGAGACATGGCCAAGATAAAGCAAAGCAGTGCGACACAAACAACAACACAGAGTTACACATGGAATAAACAAACTTACAGTCAATAACACAATAGAACAGTCTATATAGAGTGTGGTAAGAGTAGACGTAAGGCAATACAATAGGCCGTAGTGGCGAAGTAATTACAATTGGGCAATTAAACACTGGAGTGATAGATATGCAGAATGTGTAGAGATACTGGGGTGCAAAGGACCAAAAACAATATGGGGATGAGGTTGTTGGGTGGGCTATTTACAGATGGGCTATTTACAGGTGCAATGATCTGTAAGCTGCTCTGACAGCTGGTGCTTAAAGTTAGTGAGGGAGATATGAGTCTCCAGCTTCAGTGATTTTTAAAATTCGTTCCAGTCATTGACAGCAGAGAACTGGAAGGAAAGGCGGCCAAAGGAGAAATTGGCTTTGGGGATGACCAGTGAAATGTACCTGCTGGAGCGCGTGCAACGGGTGGGTGCTGCTATGGAGATCAGTGAGCTGAAATAAGGCAGGGCTTTACCTAGTAAAGACTTATAGATGACCTGGAGCCAGTGGGTCTGGCGACGAATATGAAGCGAGGGCCAGCCAACGAGAGCGTACAGGTCGCAGTGGTGGGTAGTGGTGGGGCTTTGGTGACAAAACGGATGCCACTGTGATAGACTGCATCCAATTTGCTGAGTAGAGTGTTGGAGGAGATTTTGTAAATTACATCGTCGAAGTCGAGGATCTTGGTAGGATAGTCAGTTTTACGATTGTTTGTTTTAGCTCCACACAATCCCATCTGAATGACCTAGTGGACGTCCAGAGAAGAAGTTGATAGTTGAATCCGGCGAGTGCTGACTCCTGGACAGACTGGGAGTTGGTAAACACTGTTCTAGAGGACTGACGACTGGGAGTTGGTAAAACACTGTTCTAGAGGGCTGACTCCTGGACAGACTGGGAGTTGGTAAACACTGTTCTAGAGGACTGACTCCTAGACAGACGGAGTTGGTAAAACACTGTTCTAGAGGGCTGACTACTGGACAGACTGGGAGTTGGTAAACACTGTTCTAGAGGGTTGACTCCTGGACAGACGGAGTTGGTAAAACACTGTTCTAGAGGACTGACTACTGGACAGACTGGGAGTTGGTAAACACTGTTCTAGAGGACTGACTACTGGACAGACTGGGAGTTGGTAAACACTGTTCTAGAGGGCTGACTACTGGACAGACTGGGAGTTGGTAAACACTGTTCTAGAGGACTGACTCCTGGACAGACTGGGAGTTGGTAAACACTGTTCTAGAGGACTGACTCCTGGACAGACTGGGAGTTGGTAAACACTGTTCTAGAGGGCTGACTACTGGACAGACTGGGAGTTGGTAAACACTGTTCTAGAGGACTGACTACTGGACAGACTGGGAGTTGGTAAACACTGTTCTAGAGGGCTGACTACTGGACAGACAGAGTTGGTAAAACACTGTTCTAGAGGGCTGACTCCTGGCAGTGTTTTAAATTCAGCTGACTCACCACTACCACTGCATGGCTTCCCAGAGGGAGATGTATGCTTGTCTTCCCACAGGGTCCACCATTACCACACACGGTCTGAAAAGTAGGCCAGCCAAGGAGATTTTTGGTCGTTAAAATATATCTCTCCCCTTCCTGAAGCGCTCGGCTCGCTTCTTCTCACATTTCGCCTCCTAAACCTTTTCTGAGGCAGAAGTGACAAGTCAAGTTGTTTTTTTATTCCTGTGAAAAAGCCCATAGAATACCGATACCTTATAGCTGCTGTTGCCATAGCAACTCTACTATTCCTGGCACTAAACAGGACTGTGGAACTGTCTCTTTACTAGGAGATCATTCACTGAGACATCTCAACATGAAACACCACCACCTCAAAGTGTGTGTGAGAGAGAGGAAAGAGAGAAGGGAGAGAGAGAGAGAGAGCACCTACTGCCTACGCAGAACCAATACAATACAACAATACACACTTCTCATATCCCCTGCTAATCTTCTCTTTGGCAGTAAAATTGTTTTATTTGGCACAGTGACAGTGTTGGGTTGAGGATGTACTGTCTCCCCATGGTACTGTTAGTTTAAGATACCATGTTGGGTTCAGGATGTACATACTGTCTCCCCATGGTACTGTTAGTTTAAGATACCATGTTGGGTTCAGGATGTACATACTGTCTCCCCATGGTACTGTTAGTGTTGGGTTGAGGATGTACATACTGTCTCCCCATGGTACTGTTAGTTTAAGATACCATGTTGGGTTGAGGATGTACTGTCTCCCCATGGTACTGTTAGTTTAAGATACCATGTTGGGTTAGGATGTACATACTGTCTCCCCATGGTACTGTTAGTTTAAGATACTGTTGGGTTGAGGATGTACTGTCTCCCCATGGTACTGTTAGTTTAAGATACTGTTGGGTTGAGGATGTACTGTCTCCCCATGGTACTGTTAGTTTAAGATACTGTTGGGTTGAGGATGTACTGTCTCCCCATGGTACTGTTAGTTTAAGATACCATGTTGGGTTCAGGATGTACATACTGTCTCCCCATGGTACTGTTAGTGTTGGGTTGAGGATGTACTGTCTCCCCATGGTACTGTTAGTGTTGGGTTGAGGATGTACTGTCTCCCCATGGTACTGTTAGTGTTGGGTTCAGGATGTACATACTGTCTCCCCATGGTTCTGTTAGTGTTGGGTTGAGGATGTACTGTCTCCCCATGGTACTGTTAGTTTAAGATACTGTGTTGGGTTGAGGATGTACATACTGTCTCCCCATGGTACTGTTAGTTTAAGATACCGTGTTGGGTTGAGGATGTACTGTATCCCCATGGTACTGTTAGTTTAAGATACAGGTACAACACCATTTGATTCCTGCATCAAGGGTCTCATGTAGTAATTTACTGTGACATTATTGGTCCGGGTTTCATAGCGTTGATCTGGGACCAGGAAGCCTAAGGGTTTGTTTCCCTGACAGAGATGAAGACTAGGCCTGGTCTAATCTAGGACGGGTCTAATCTGTATTCGGGAAAACCATCCAGAAATCTTTTATCTGTTAACTGTATGTCGCTATAAAGCGTCTGCTGAAAATGATTGTGTCGTTACTTATGTTATATTATCACAACACCGACATACCATGTCTGTAGGCTACATGTTATGAGTTGTGTAAGTCACATAACATTGTATGGTCTTAATGACATCAGTCTCCCCCCTTCCTCCCCTCTCTTCCATTCCATCTCCATCCAGACGCAAGTACGACTTCCTGTCACATTCTTCTTCTTCTATATCCTGTACACACAGTGGCCAGTTTATTAGGTACCACCCATCTAGTACCAGGTCGGACCCTTTGCCTCCAGAACAGTCTGAATTATTCGGGGTATGGCGCTCAATTGGTATCAAGGGACCTAATGTGTTCCCCACACCAGTGCACCACCGCCACCAGCCTGCTGCTTAGGCCAGATCCTGACTCTGCCATCAGCATGACACAACAGGAACCGGGATTCGTTGGACCAGGCGATGTTTGTCCACTCCTCAACTGTCCTGTGATTCCGTTCCCACTGGAGCTACTGCTTCTTGTTTTTAGCTGATAGGAGTGGAACCCGGTGTGGTCGTCTGCTGCAACAGCCCGTCCATGACAAGGACCAACGAGTTGTGTGTTCCCAGATGCCGTTCTGCACACCACGGTTGTACTGCGCCGTTCTTTGTCCGCTTGTGGCCCGCCTGTTAGCTTGCACCATTCTTGCCATTCTCCTTCGACCTCTCTCATCAACTGGTTGTTTTCGCTCACAGGACGGCCGCAGCCCAGGAGACTATTTCTGAGGTAATGGATCTGGCGTGCCTGGGAACCAACGATCACACCACGCTCAGTCGCATAGGTCACTCGTTTTGCCCATTCTAACGTTGAATCGAACAGTAGCAATGCGTCTGCCTGATTGATATAGCAGGCCACGGCCACGTGACTGTCTGTAGGAGAGAACCATTTTGGTGAACGTGGTGGTGTACCTAATAAACTGGCCACTGTGTGTATATAGAAGTATGATGTGTAACAAGTCTCACAGAACCATCATTTTCTAAATGACATTCCCTCCATTCTGTCTCCCCCTCTCCTCCATTCTGTCTCCCCCTCTCCTCCACTATCCAGACACAAGTACGAGTTCCTCCACAGCGGCTGGAGCCCAGACATCCGGATAACGGTGAACCCTGTGAGGATAGGGCTCAGTCTGAACTATGAGAGAGGGATCCTGTCCTTCTTCAACGTAGAGCTGGAACAACACCTCTACACCTTCTACTGTAGCTTCCAACGCTACGTTCATCCCTGCTTCGCTCTGGACAACCCCGGTGCGCTCACTGTTCGCACTGGGGTAGAGGCACCGGGGTACGTCCACCTGGTCTGAGTTTACCTACCATGATGATGTCCATGGAAATGTCTTTACCTACCACGATGTACAGGTGTGTCCATGGAAACGTCTTTACCTACCACGATGTACAGGTGTGTCCATGGAAACGTCTTTACCTACCACGATGTACAGGTGTGTCCATGGAAACGTCTTTACCTACCACGATGTACAGGTGTGTCCATGGAAACGTCTTTTCCTACCATGATGTACATTAAAAACACAGAGTACGGGTGTGTCCATGGAAACGTCTTTCTGTTGTCTGATTGTTATTCTAACCCTCTGGACAACACTGCAAGGCAGAGCACAATTATACTACAAAAACATGTTTATGACCCCTCTGTGTAAGTGGGTTAACAACCATATCTGAATAACAACCATGTATATCAGTGGTTTAGACCAGGGTTTGACTGACTACCACAACACTGTTACAGACTAACATGATGAAACCCTGGACTGGACTACCACAACACTGTTACAGACTAACATGATGAAACCCTGGACTGGACTACCACAACACTGTTACAGACTAACATGTATATGAGTGGTTTAGACCTGTTTGACTGGACTACCACAACACTGTTACAGACTAACATGATGAAACCCTGGACTGGACTACCACAACACTGTTACAGACTAACATGATGAAACCCTGGACTGGACTACCACAACATGATGAAACCCTGGACTGGACTACCACAACATGATGAAACCCTGGACTGGACTACCACAACACTGTTACAGACTAACATGAAACAAGATGAATGTTGTTTCCAAATCCATTTATTAATGTATTCCATGGGAACAGATTCACACCATTTTCCATTATACACAATATAACAGTAATAAATCAGTGAATTTGTGTACTGCAGGCTCGGTTGTAGAGCAGGCTCGGTCGTGGATGGACAACTACATATGCTTTTTCAGATTTGAAATAAAAATGACCTTTTCAAATGAAAACGGTTTAATAATTATAACATAAAGTAGCTTTATTTTTGGAGGGGGCAGGGCCGTAGCAATGCGACGCTCTGTCCAATGTCCAGTAGTCGATGACGGTAATAGCAGAGCAAAGCTAGACTTGGGCTGAACACTGCAACCCAGCATCTAAGTGGAATGAGGACACTTTAGGGTGGGGCTGATGGGATTAGTGAAGGGTAGTGGGCCTATGAGTTAGAGTCTTACTGCTAGGAGTCCTCTCCCTCATCAGAAGAGTCCCCACCATAGGGTACTAGGCATGAAGGGTTCTCCACTACCTTCGTCTTCTTCACCTCCTGAGGACAATCTGTAGAAAACAAAGACGGACAGCAAGAGACAGAAAGAGAGCAACACAGAGAGAGAGAGACAGACAGAGAGAGAGAGAGACAGAGAGAGAGGGCAAAACAAGAGAGGAGCCCAGCCCATGTTTGGATTGATCCACAGCCAGTCAGAGCAGAGGGATCACACAGACACCAGATGAGATAGACCCATGTTAGGTAGCAGCAGGTCCAGGAGACATGTGGAGAGAGAACAAGGGGAAGACAAAAGAACACATACAGGAAGTGACGGTTAGCACGGCTCAGCCAATCACAGAGGAGCTGGAACAGATCGTCTCCATTACTCCACTACTGAGGGGAGAAGACATCTTTGAAAACACCACTCAACTTCATCATGGTCAAAAAGTCTGCCCATTCAGGCATCAAGTACAGTGAAGTGTGTTCCCAGTAAGAAGCGTACCCTGTGATGCAGGGGCGCTGGGTGGGACCTCTGGTACTGCTGTCTCCCTGGGTCTCTTGTGTGCCACAGGACCGAGGGTTCTGGGTGGTAGACTGGGTGAGACCTCTGGTACTGCTGTCTCCCTGGGTCTCTTTCGTGCCACAGGGCCAGGGGCCAGAAACACAGCGAGAGGAGGTGGCATCAACATCCTACAGACAGAGACAAAGGAACCAGGTGGAGAAACATCAGAGGCTTCATTTAGGGCTGTGTCCAGTAGGAGTAAAATGTACGAAAACAACCCAAAACTGGTCTGAACGTGTAACAAGAAACAATGGTTCTCTTTTATTCCGTTGTGCCCTTTTGAACACGACCCCGGTGGCTGCAACATTCGCAGCAAAACAAAACCAGAAACATTGTTAAGAGATTTAGAGCAGGAGATCTATGTCGAAACCTTTCAGCTCCTTGTCCCGACTTTTCCTCTCTCTGAGCTGGAGGTAGAGGAGGAGACTTCTCTCTCACCGGGGCCTCAGGTGAGCTGCTGGCAGGCTGAGAGGGAGAGAGACCGGTAGGACTGTTAGCAGAAGACCACTGATCACGGTTTGAATTCCTAAAAACAAACACTTTCTGCACTTAAAGAGTAACCGCTGAGCTAACACCTCTGGGTTGGGGACGGCCTTTATTGATTTTGCTTTAGCCAGGTTATTCAGTTCACAAGCCATTCTCTTGAAAATCATTCTCTCGCATATTTCAGCAGTTTTATCTCTGTCTCACCTGAGAGGCCCGCTCATCCTCAGTCTTTTCCTGAAAGCGCCGTTTAGGACTTCCTGTCCCTGTCTGAGGGGAGCTGGATGACGACAGGTCGGTCTCCGTCTGGTCAGTCTCCGTCGGGTCAGTGCACCCAGGGTCCTGAGACACCAAGGTCAAACCCAAACAGTTAGTCTAAATCCCTGGGGCCATCAATACACCTGGTCAGTCCTGCCCTTATAATGGTGTCCCTCATCAATACATCTGGTCAGTCATTATAATGGTGTCCCACATCAATACATATGGTCAGTCATCATAATGGTGTCCCTCATCAATACATCTGGTCAGTCATTATAATGGTGTCCCTCATCAATACATCTGGTCAGTCCTTATAAATGGTGTCCCTCATCAATACATCTGGTCAGTCCTTAAAATGGTGTCCCTCATCAATACATCTGGTCAGTCAGTCATAATGGTGTCCCTCATCAATACATCTGGTCAGTCATTATAATGGTGTCCCACATCAATACATATGGTCAGTCAGTCATAATGGTGTCCCTCATCAATACATCTGGTCAGTCATTATAATGGTGTCCCTCATCAATACATCTGGTCAGTCCTTATAAATGGTGTCCCTCATCAATACATCTGGTCAGTCCTTATAATGGTGTCCCTCATCAATACATCTGGTCAGTCCTTATAATGGTGTCCCTCATCAATACATCTGGTCAGTCCTTATAATGGTGTCCCTCATCAATACATCTGGTCAGTCCTTATAATGGTGTCCTCATCAATACATCTGGTCAGTCCTTATAATGGTGTCCCTCATCAATACATCTGGTCAGTCCTTATAATGGTGTCCCTCATCAATACATCTGGTCAGTCCTTATAATGGTGTCCCTCATCAATACATCTGGTCAGTCCTTATAATGGTGTCCCTCATCAATACATCTGGTCAGTCCTTATAATGGTGTCCCTCATCAATACATCTGGTCAGTCCTTATAATGGTGTCCCTCATCAATACATCTGGTCAGTCCTTATAATGGTGTCCCTCATCAATACATCTGGACAGTCATTATAATGGTGTCCCTCATCAATACATCTGGACAGTCATTATAATTATGTCCCTCATCAATACATCTGGTCAGTCCTGCCCTTATAATGGTGTCCCTCATCAATACATCTGGTCAGTCCTTATAATGGTGTCCCTCATCAATACATCTGGTTAGTCCTTATAATGGTGTACAACTGAATCTCCTGGCTGCTATTAACTAATGAAACTGATAAGACATTTTCTAAACTGAAGTCCTGAATCCTATTTGGACAATCCACCCATGTTCCTGTCAATACATACCTGTACAGGTTTCCTAGCCACTACGAACTACTAGGCCGAGGTACTGGTTTCCTAGCCACTACGAACTACTAGGCCGAGGTACTGGTTTCCTAGCCACTACGAACTACTAGGCCGAGGTACTGGTTTCCTAGCCACTACGAACTACTAGGCCGAGGTACTGGTTTCCTAGCCACTACGAACTACTAGGCCGAGGTACTGGTTTCCTAGCCACTACGAACTACTAGGCCGAGGTACTGGTTTCCTAGCCACTACGAACTACTAGGCCGAGGTACTGGTTTCCTAGCCACTACGAACTACTAGGCCGAGGTACTGGTTTCCTAGCCACTACGAACTACTAGGCCGAGGTACTGGTTTCCTAGCCACTACGAACTACTAGGCCGAGGTACTGGTTTCCTAGCCACTACGAACTACTAGGCCGAGTACTGGTTTCCTAGCCACTACGAACTACTAGGCCGAGGTACTGGTTTCCTAGCCACTACGAACTACTAGGCCGAGGTACTGGTTTCCTAGCCACTACGAACTACTAGGCCGAGGTACTGGTTTCCTAGCCACTACGAACTACTAGGCCGAGGTACTGGTTTCCTAGCCACTACGAACTACTAGGCCGAGGTACTGGTTTCCTAGCCACTACATACCTGTAATAGGCCGAGGTACTGGTTTCCTAGCCACTACATACCTGTAATAGGCCGAGGTACTGGTTTCCTAGCCACTACATACCTGTAATAGGCCGAGGTACTGGTTTCCTAGCCACTACATACCTGTAATAGGCCGAGGTACTGGTTTCCTAGCCACTACATACCTGTAATAGGCCGAGGTATGGTTTCCTAGCCACTACATACCTGTAATAGGCCGAGGTATGGTTTCCTAGCCACTACATACCTGTAATAGGCAGAGGTATGGTTTCCTAGCCACTACATACCTGTAATAGGCCGAGGTATGGTTTCTTAGCCACTACGTACCTGTAATAGGTATGGGTGTGTCTTCCTGGGACAGACAGGATACTGAACCATAGCCTGAGAAGATGGAGGGTTTGTCGACAGGTTAGATTGACTGGGCTGACCACTAGCAGCACTAGTCCAATAGCCAGAGGGTCCTGGCGGTGTGGGGTAGCTGGTAGAGGCAGCATAGCCCCCAGACAGCCCGTTACACCCTGGGTAACCACTGCTGTACCAGCCCTGGCTAGAGTAAGAGCTATTAGCTGGGTATCCATGAGCTGGGTATGCTGAAAGGGAAGTATAGGAGATCAGGGTTAATGGATGTGATTGGAAGAGATCGTCATTCACAGACAGGGTTGTTGTCTGTCTGACTGTTCTGTTTGTTGTTGTGCCACTAGAGACAGAAAGAGATTCATTTACCACAGTAGCTAGTTGTGTCCGTGGTTTAAGCAAACATAGGAAGTGATTTACGGGAACGGAAACATTCTGGTCATTCTATAATATTCATGTCATTTGAGTAGGACATGGAGTTTCCCTGTCCACGTAACCTGGATGGTCAATTCACCTGATCAGGTAAACTCCCGGGCCTGGCTGGTCAATTCACCTGGTCAGGTAAACTCCCGGGCCTGGCTGGTCAATTCACCTGGTCAGGTAAACTCCCGGGCCTGGCTAGTTATTTCACCTGATCAGGTAAACTCCTGGGCCTGGCTGGTTATTTAACCTGATCAGGTAGACTCCCGGGCCTGGCTGGTTATTTCACCTGATCAGGTACACTCCTGGGCCTGGCTGGTTATTTAACCTGATCAGGTAAACTCCTGGGCCTGGCTAGTTATTTCACCTGATCAGGTACACTCCTGTGCCTGGCTGGTTATTTAACCTGATCAGGTAAACTCCTGGGCCTGGCTGGTTATTTAACCTGATCAGGAAGACTCCCGGGCCCATATTCATAAAATGTCTTGGAGTACGAATGCTGATCTAGGATCAGGCCCCCCCCCCCGTCCGTCCATTCAAATCCCAAACTGATCCTAGACCAGCGCTCAGTACTCAGAGGCTCTTTATGAAAACGGACCCTGGTTCTATGACTGTGGTATTTTAGTTACTGCGTGTTAGTTCTGGTGTGTGAGAGAGGGGAGACTTACGTTGGGTGGAGCCGGTGGCTGTGTAGACGGACACCATACGGCTATGTTCAGCTCTCACCTGGACGACAGACACACAGGGAAACAGGATGACAACACTGAACTCTTTACAAAAAGGGAAGAGAATAATGTTTAGAGAGTAATAAGCAGAGGAAGAAATCCTATGAAATAAGTGTCAGACAAGCAAGTATATCAATAACTTTTAATCCCACAACATGCATGGTTTAAAAAAACAAAACCTGCAGAGTGAGTTGTAGAGCATGGTAGAGAATTCAACAGTTCAGTCTATACTGGTTCAGGATGTGAGTAGGTGCAGAGCACCGTAGACTTGTGTCTGGAGGTCAGGTGGTTCACTCTACTGTTTCCTATAGGAGGTGGGTATCAGTGACAACTACACACTTCAATAGTTTCACCTTCTTTAACCTCCATCGTGGGGCGTGTTCATTAGGGCACGCAAACTGAAAACTTTTCCAAAAACATTTTTACAACAGAAAACAAAATGAGTCCAGGTCCCTCCTCGTTTCTGTCAGTTTTCTTCTGTTTGGTGGCTAATGAACACGACCCACTTTAAATATTATTATTTTTATTTTACCTTTAACTAGACAAGTCAGTTAAGAACAAATTCTTATTTTCAATGACGGCCTAGGAACAGTGGGTTAACTGCCTTGTTCAGGGGCAGAGCGACAGATTTGTACCTTGTCAGCTCGGGGGTTTGAACTTGCAACCTTCCGGTTACTAGTCCAACGCTCTAACCACTAGGCTACCCTGCCGCCCCGTGTACATTGGAGTCATTTAGCATACGCCCCCACCTACACTGTCTACTTCCCTTGCTGTGTATCAAATCAAATGTTATTGGTCACATACACATGGTTAGCAGATGTCATTGGTCACATGGTTAGCAGATGTCATTGGTCACATGGTTAGCAGATGTCATTGGTCACATGGTTAGCAGATGTCATTGGTCACATGGTTAGCAGATGTCATTGGTCACATGGTTAGCAGATGTTATTGGTCACATACACATGGTTAGCAGATGTTATTGGTCACATACACATGGTTAGCAGATGTTATTGGTCGGTTAGCAGATGGTATTGGTCACATACACACGGTTAGCAGATGGTATTGGTCACATGGTCAGATGTTATTGGTCACATACACATGGTTAGCAGATGGTATTGGTCACATACGGTTAGCAGATGGTATTGGTCACATACACACGGTTATGGTATTGGTCACATGGTCAGATGTTATTGGTCACATACACACGGTTAGCAGATGGTATTGGTCACATGGTCAGATGTTAATGGTCACATACACATGGTTAGCAGATGTTATTGGTCACATACACATGGTATTGGTCACATACACACGGTTAGCAGATGGTATTGGTCACACGGTTAGCAGATGTCATTGGTCACATACACACGGTTAGCAGATGTTAATGCGAGTGTAGTGAAATGCTTGTGCTTCTAGTTCCGACAGTGCAGTAATAACCAACAAGTCATCTGGGTGGAAACACTGTGCTGACTTACAGTTTCCAACAGGCTCTCTGTGAGTTTCTTGGCAGCTTCCAGCCCCGTGGAGTAGGGATGGCTACAAGAAAAGACAACAGTGTTGAAATGGGAAGAAACCGACAACAACAACCCACCGCCACCACAGCAGGGAACAACTACAAGAGGAAAGAAACTATTTCAGACCCTACGAGACGAACATATGGTTCACCAAACGTCTAGGAGAGAGCAGCAGGACTGATAGCTCGCCAACGTGTGGTGAGCAGTCTCTTCTGAATGCATACGAGTGAGTTGTAGAGAATTCAACGGTTAAGTATGTCCTGGTTCAGGATGTGAGTAGGTGCAGAACACCAAAGACCCATGTCTGGAGGTCAGGTGGTTCACTCTACTGTTTCCTATAGGAGGTGGGTATCAGTGACAACTACACACTTCAATAGTTTCACCTTCTTTAACCTCCAAATAGTTCACATGGCTTTTGTACTCATCACAGGTTGGTGTATATTGATGAGTCCACCCCCCTCTTCAATGAAAATTCTAATATCAGGGTCTGCTGAGCCCTTATAAAGGTGTTTGACCGGGAAGTAAAATCACTGTTACCTGATGTAGACGTAGAGTGGTTCGAAGGACTCCCGTCGTGAGGCCTGCTCTATGTACCCCGAGCCTTTCCCCCTGAGGAACACTCTGGCTCCCGTCTCTGTCTGGATGTGTCCCAGGTACATCCCTGCAGGACCCTCCACCTTCTCGTTCACATTGAACGAGGGCAGGGACTGGTCCAGACCCACAAAAATCTTGACGTGCACAAAACTCTTGATGGGGAGAGATGACAGTTACATTTGAATAATCCTGGGTCAGGTCAACACATAGTTCAACCACCACATTACAAACATACTTCATCTTATGGACAACAGGAAGCAGTTAGAGTAGGGAGCTGGTCAATGTCTGAACTGCTAACCTTTTAATCCAACTAAATGACTAGCTAGAGAACCGTGTTGTGAGCAGCAGCAGTAACCGTGGTGTGTCTGTAGACCAGGGTGGTTCTCTCTGCCGTGTTACTCTAGGAGGTGGGTATCAGTGAAGGTCACATGGTCTCAACTGGCCTCACCTTCATTACCTCCAGCTATGGGACATGGGCCAGATTGCAAACTAAAAAACATGTTTCCTTGCTGCAAAATTGTGAAAAACCCAAAGTTCCTGTGTTTTTAGAAATCCCAGTTAGAGGATTCCCAGAGTTGGGAGGGAATAAGGAGGGAGGGAATCATCCAAGCAGGATTTCTTAAAAACCTTTCAGGGGAAAATTCTGTGAGGACCAGGGACCCCTGTATCTACCCCTTGGTGTGGCGCGGCGGGCCGGTGTCCATGTGGCACAGGAGGGTTGACACTAGGCATCCTGGGTAGGTGTGGATGTGGGGCAGCCATGGGGCGAGGGGGCTGGGGGTAGAGAGGCAGGGGGGGTATGACGGGTCTCAGCTGGGATCCTAACGCTGCAGCTGTCCTCAACACATCCTCAGAGATGATCTCCTTTATCCTCAGCACTGCCTCTGTAAAACACAGGAAATAGATAGACAAGAGGTCTATGGGGGATAATCTAGTGAGAAAAACAACAGCCAGTCAACCACATCAACCCATGGTCATCCTCTGAGATGTGTGGTCTTCACTAGGTTGTGTAATGTACAACAGCCAGTCAACCACATCAACCCATGGTCATCCTCTGAGATGTGTGGTCTTCACTAGGTTGTGTAATGTACAGGATCCGAGGACAATAAAGTATCTACTGCCACTGTAGACGGGAGGGTGATAGAAAGTCTACTTACTATTGACCTCCTCTTGGCTCTTCCCCTGGACGTGTAAATACAAGGGCCTTTCTCTAAATAAGAAGAGTCGGTTAGAAACCAACGTGGTCAGAGTCAACTACAGATACACACAGTAACACCAACTGCATACATACACTCCCTTTCCATGGGACTTCTCTGCACTGGTCATGTAGTGGCCTCTGGTTGAGACGACTGCACCGCTGAACTGACGGATCTGAAACAAAAAAAAGAAACTTTTCAGTATTAGTTGGGGCCACGAATACATAAAATGTATGTAGATACGTCTTCTAAATAGAATATATTAGATATATATTACACAGAAAGGGTTGCGATTTAGGCCGAGTTATGGTATCCACCCCCTTTTCATTCCTATAGGAGGAAAGGTCCAAGGTCCGTCCCAAATTAAAATTTTAAGAAGGAGCCAAATGGAACGATGCTGGAGAAGAATCAAGGAGAGATGAAAACTAAGCCCCCCCCCCTTTTTTTAACCTCTTCCTGTGTTTTCCCTTTGGTGAGCAGGTTTCTGCTGTTGATGGGCACATCGTTGATATCCACCTCCGTCACCACAGTCTCGTCTCCACTTGTGGCAGCCGACATACACAGAGGGATCTGTGGGCGACACGTTTCATATGAGTCCACATACAAACACTAAATAACTAAAGTCATTTTAGTCATACAGTTGGGTCACTGTTTAACCCTCCCGGGAAGGCAACCAGGGTTCAGGCTTTAGATCCTACTAAAGCACCTATTTGGTTGAACCAGGTTTGTTAGTACTGAGCTGGAACAAAAGCCAGGGACTCACAGTGTGCAGAAGGACTAACTGAGTTAGAGAGACTGCCTAGAGTATTGTAGCCTATTGTGTTGTGAGCAGCAGCAGTAACCGTGGTGTGTCTGTAGACCAGGGTGGTTCTCTCTGCCGTGTTACTCTAGGAGGTGGGTATCAGTGAAGGTCACATGGTCTCAACTGGCCTCACCTTCTATTACCTCCAGCTACGGGGCATGGTTACATTATATTATGTGGTTGAAAACAATGACAATCCATCACTCTCCCTGTTCTCAGAGGCAAGTTGCGCCACCAAAGGAAACTATTCTAGTGTGTGGCTTGAGCCTCTTATGACTGGACAGGTGACCCTTAGGGCTGGATTAAATGCCTGCACAGTGATTCCTCAGGACCATGAGAGTAAGAGAAAGTTACATTAACCCTTTCACTCTCACCTTGCCAGGTAGTGGTGGAGGAACCATCAGTTTCCCCTTGGCCATCAGCATAGCATTGATCTTAGCAGCCATAGCAGCAGCCATCTCCACACCTCCCCCTTGTGCTGCTGGCATGTCCCCCTGCAATGTCTGGGGCACCATGGGGCCAGCTACAGGGTGCTGGGCTGATTGAGGGGTCGTAGTGGCCGATGTGCAGGTCTGGGCAGAGGAAGCAAAGCCGTGCATGATGTCTACCCTCGTTTTGGGCTGAGCAGGCTGATCCCATCTGCTGCTATTGGTCAGGCACCTGGATCCAATATGATGGAGAGAAATTAGACAATTCAACATCAAGTGGCTTGAAACAATAACTAATCTGGGACCCGCTCCATATTGAGATTAGATATCTTATCCAACAGTTTGGGGCTAATTTGCCCGGTTGCCTATCATTTCATCTTAACTCAATATAATTTTGTAGGGCCGGGTTCGAGGGCTAGCTTGTGTTTGCAAGCTAGTTATCGTAACACTAGTCGCGAATGCGCCGATGCCAACATCAGTGTTCGTAGAGTTAGTAGGCCTCGGCATTCTCTTGAAAACTGTTCTGGCCTGTTCCTCTACAAATCATTTATCTTGGAGGGTAGTATCAGCAGGTAACCACTACTTTAGAGAGAGACCGCTTTCTTGACCCTCCACTAAACTAGAGATATGTTAGGTGTCTAGTTAAACGACGTTAGACAATTAAACTTAGCCAGAAACCGGTGTTGCTAACTAACCGTTAGCTCAATTAGCATACCCGTTTTCTAGCAACGTTAGCACGGATCAACTTTACTGCTATGGTTAAAAACATGAATATACGACTGTGGCTTGGTCATCAATTTCGGATAAACCTTTACGAAATATTCTAGTTATTACGATTGTACTTTCATACAGTGGAATAAAAACGTTATCTAGCTAGCTGTAAAACCAGCAACCTCCGCTAACGTTGCTGTACTAAGGAAGGTAGCTAACATGTTAGCACGAAGCTAAAATAAAAAAATACGTGTTCTTGCGTCCGTAACTTATTCAAAATATAAAAGTAAATGGTACTAAATAATATATAAAAAAAAAAAGGGTAACTTACGGTGTCTGTCCAGTCATCCCAGAAGACATAGCTAGTACAGTTCAATATCCAGAGGAATGTGTGTCCTAACTATCCACTCTACTCAGCCCTGGACACCTCCTCATTCCTCAGGACTCCGGTCCGTTCGTAAAGGCCGCCGACGGTGTCGTACAGGGCAGTCTGGATTTCCGTTCCGCTCGTAATAAAAGCACCCCGGGAACTTCACACTGTCGTCAACTGCATAACACCAGAGAAGAGTCCAAGAAAAACGGACAAATCTTTCTTCTTCGTGTGGCTTTTCGGACAGACTAGACGCTATGCTGCCTTTCACCGTTTGGAAAGTGCATTGCACATTTGTTCATTTTATTTATAAAAAATATATAGTTGTCGCATAAGTATTTACCCTGGTTGTTTAAACAAGCCTAAATTAAGTTAGAATTACAATGTGGCTTAACAAATCACATAATACATTATATGGACATGATTTCTGAATGACAACCCCTTCCTCTGTCATCCATATGTTCAACATCTGTAAGGCACCTCAGTGAAGTATTGAATTTCAAGCACAGATTAAACTACGAAGACCAGGGAGTTTATCCAAAAGCCTCATAAAGAAGGGCAGTGATTGGTAGATGTGTAACAATAACAAATCAGACATTGAATATATCTTTAAGCATGGTCAAGTTAATAACGATGCTGTGGATGATTTATTAAAACACCCAGACATATCAAAAATGCAGTCGTCCTTCTGAACTGAGCTTGCAGGACAGGAAGGAAACTGCTTTAAGGATGTCCACCATGAGGCCATTGGTAATTTTTAAAACAGCTACAGAGAAGATGGGAGAAAACTGAGGATGGATCAACAACATGGTAGTGACTCCACAATAATGACTTAAATGACAGAGTGAAAATAATAATAATACAAATAACACTACAAGTCTTCCAAAACGTGCATCTGTATGCAACAAGACACTAAAGTAATACTGCAAAACAACCACGGCAAAGGAATAAACTTTTTGGCCTAAATGCAAAGCCTTACGTTTTAGGGCAAATTCAACACAATTCATGACTGAGTAACTGCCTTTTTATTCTCAAGCATGGTGGTGGCTGCATCATGTTATGGGTATGCTTTACATCGGAAAAGACTGGGGAGTTTTTCAGGATGAAAAGAAACGGGATGGAGCTAAACACAGGCAAAATCCCAGAGGAAAACCTGCTTTAGTCTGCTTTACACTTGATACTGGGAGAGGATTAAACCTTTCAGCAGGCCAATAACCTACAACACGAGTTGCTTACCAAGAAGACAGAATGTTATTGAGTGGCCAAGTTTCAGTTTTGAATTAAATATGCTTGAAATTTTGGGGAAAATTTGGAAAATTGCTCTCTAGCCATGAACCCTAACACCTTGACAAAGTTTGAAGAATTTTGAAATAATAATGGGCAAATATTGCACAATACAGGTGTGCAAAGCTCTTATGAGACTTACCCAAGACGACTCACAGCTGTAATCACTACCAGAGGTGTTTCTAACATGGATTGACCCAGGGGGTGAATATTTATCTAATCAAGTTATATTAGTGTTTTAAGTTTTGTTCATCTTCAATTATTTTTTAGAATTTTTCTTCCACTTTGACATTACAGAGTATTTTGTGTAAGATCGTTGACAATTGTTTATTTTTTCACAATTAAATCCATTTTAATCCCACTTTGTAAAACATATACATTTTTTGAAAGAAATCCAAGGGGTTGTTGACTTTCTATAGGCCCTGTATTTGCATTGTAAACATACTGCTTCCCAATAGATGTCCACTGTAAGGACACATTTCTTTACTCTAGACAAATCCTATGGGACACTACAGACACCCTGGTTCGATTCCAGGCTGAATCACAACCGGCTGTGATTGGGAGTCACGTAGGGCGGCGTAACAATTTGCCCAGCGTAGGCCGTCATTGTAAATAAGAATTGGTTCTTAACTGACTTGCCTCGTTAAATAAAGGTAAAACAAATATAAATAAAAATATAAAGTATCTGGATAAGGATACATGAGGTTGAGGCTGGTATTAGCATAGTACACTGAACAGAAATGTCAGCGCAACATGGAAATCAGTCAATTTAATTACATTCATTAGGCCCTAATATATGGATTTCACATGACTGGGAATACAAATAGCATCTGTTGGTCACATATAAGGTAGGGGGCGTGGATTAGGAAACCAGTCAGTATCTGGTGTGACCACCATTTGCCTCATACAGTACGACCCATATCATTCGCATAGAGTTGATCAGGCTGTTGTCCCAGTCCTCTTCAATGGCTGTGCAAATTATATATATATATTTATATATTTGTACTTTTTACCCCTTTTTCTCCCCAATTTTGTGATATCCAATTATTAGTTACAGTCTTGTCCCATCGCTGCAACTCCAGTATGGACTCGGGAGAGGCAAAGGTCGAGCGCTATGAGTCCTCCGAAACACAACCCTGCCAAGCCACACTGCATCTTGGCACAATGCCCGTTTAACCCGGAAGCCAGCTGCAGCAATGTTTCGGAGGAAACACCGTACAACTGGCGACCGTGTCAGCATGCATGCGCCTGGCCTGCCTGCCTGTGCGAAGTTGCTGAATATTGGCGGGAACTGGAACACTGTTGTACACGTTAATCCAGAGCATCCCAAACATGCTCAATGGCTGACATGTCTGGTGAGTATGCAGGCCATGGAAGAATGCAGGCCATTTTCATTCTCCAGGAATTGTGTGCATATCCTTGCGACGTGGGGCCATGTATTATCATGCTGAAACATGAGGTGATGGCGGCAGATGAATGGCACGACAATGGGCTTCAGGATCTGGTCACAGTCTCTCTGTGTCATACACGATCTCTGTCATCTGTCCGACACAGTTGAAACCATGATTCATCCAGAGAAGAGCACACTTCTCCAGCATGCCAGTGGCCATCAAAGTTGAGCATTTACCCACTGAAGTCGTTTACGATGCTGAACTTGCAGTCAGGCCAAGACCCTGGTGAGGACGACGAGCACACAAGATGAGCTTCCCTGAGACGGTTTCTGACAGTTGGTGCAGAAAATCTTTGGTTGTGCAAACCCACGGTTTCATCAGCTGTCCGAGTGGCTGGTCTCAGACGACCCCGCAGGTGAAGAAGACGGATGTGGAGGTCCTGGGTTGGCATGGTTACACGTGGTCTGCGGTTGTAAGACCGGTTGGACGTACTGCCAAATTATCTGAAACGACTTGTGGTTGAGAAATTAACATTTAATTATCTGGCAACAGCTCTGGTGGACATTCCTGCAGTCAGAATGCCAATTGCACGCTCCCTCAATACTTGAGATATCTGTGGCATTGTATTGTGTGACAAAACTGCACATTTTAGAGTGGCCTTTTATTGTCCACAGCAGAAGGTGCACCAGTGTAATGATCATGCTGTTTAATCAGCTTCTTGATTTGCCACATCTGTCAGGTTTATGGATTTTCTTGGCAAAGGAAAAATGCTCACCACCTGGGATATAAACAAATTTGTGGACAAAATCTGAGAGAAATAAGCTTTTTGTGCGTATGGAACATTTCAGGGATCTTTTATTTCAGCTCATGTAACATGGGACACTTTTACATGTTGCGTTTATATTTTTGTTCGGTGTATATATCATATCAAGTATCTTGTAGAAGGATATATGAGGTTAAGGCTGGTGGTACGTTTACTATACTGAACATATCATGTATCTGGAGGCCTGAAAAAGGGGAATAGGCCCTTCTGGTTTTAGAGGTTGCCTTCTTATTTGATTCGTACAGAAAAGTGTCTGTTTGAAATGTCAGATATCTTGTTTTTCTTTTCTACCATCATTCTGCAGTTCCTCTTTCTCTCTCAGGGCGGAGCCTCTTGTCAAGACCTCTCCTGTTGCTGATCATTGGGGTGTTTTGATTTGAAATGAGGACGTGGTAAATAACCTAAAGGGTTGTGATGAATCCTTACTCCTACTCAGCCATGCATTGACGTCTACGGGAGACTATGTTAAAATGTGGCTTAAGTGGAAGTTACACCTCTAAAGGAGTAGTCATTAAAAAGAGAATAGAAAACAAAGTGATTATCTGGCTCAGGCCACAGTGTACTGTGCATTAGTTTGGACCGCTAGAATTAGCGTTTGTGGGTTAGCGTTTGTGGTTAGCTAACATGCTAAGTAGCTGACAAGTAGTAAGTAGTTGTACAGTTGCTAATTAGCTGAAATGCTCAAGTTGTCTGTGATTTGATTAGAACACGGAACCGGTGATGTTACTAGACGTTCTCGTTATACACCACCCCATCCTCCCAGACCAATTTCCTTCCTTTTGTCTTAATTAAGTAACCTTCTGTCTTATGTAACCAAATATAACATGTCATACTCATTTGTGTTAACTATGTTACGTCTAGTCTATGAGGCCAGGCTGAAAGGGTGGACTAAACTCAGAAGAGAGAACTGGGTTGGGTTGGTAGTGAGAGTTAGCATACAGTAGAGTAGACATACATGACACAATATAAATGATATCAACTATAGAAACTGACACACTGTGTACTGTATACTCCAGCAGTAGATAGAGAGATAGATAGAGAGATAGAGACCAGCAGTAGATAGAGAGATAGAGGGAAGAGAGAGAGATAGATGAGAGAGAGAGATAGAGGGAAGAGAGAGAGATAGATGAGAGAGAGAGGGAGAGGGGGAGAGAGAGAGAGATAGATGAGAGAGAGAGAGAGGGAGAGCTAGAGTTAGAGGGGGAGCCAGATTGCGAGAGAGATAGACAGAGAGAGAGAGATAGAGATTGTGATTGCTGACCAGTAAATTGTCTCGTTACTGAAAACATGGTGCAAACAGAAGTCATTGTCATTATTTTATTCTCCATTGAATCATTTCTAATTTGTTTCATTTTTTTTCTCCCCTCGGTGCCTTCAGACCAGAAGTAGTAGCGAATCAGAAGGAACAAACTCATTCCCTGATGTGAGTGTTTAATTCAACCTGAAAGAGTTATCAAGTTACTCATCGATCACTAATAATAAAACACATCACCATCAACTGACGCCCGCTTTATGTGTTATGGTATTTTATATAGATACTGTTTAAATAGGAAATCATCTTAATAAGCAACATTGTTTAACATATATTAGTATCCTCATCTGAAAGCACCCTTGGGCAGAGCACCCTGGGTAAAGTGACCCCTTGTCTGCGTGTCACAAAGGATCTTGAACAAATGGCCAATAATGGGAGGACGTTGGTCAACATCAAGTCAAAGCAAGCTGGTTTCTAGGAGACAGAGGGGGAAAAGACAGTGATAGACAATTCTGTGATCCACATCCTTAATTAATCATTATAATCATATAGGGTGAGTACCAAATTACACCCTATTCCCTATATAGTGCACTACTTTAGACCAGGGCTGGCACCCTATTCCCTACATAGTGCACTACTTTAGACCAGGGCTGGCACCCTATTCCCTACATAGTGCACTACTTTAGACCAGGGCTGGCACCCTATTCCCTACATAGTGCACTACTTTAGACCAGGGCGGGCACCCTACTCCCAGAGATGCACCATATAGGAAATAGAGTGCCATTTAGGACACGGACAGAGTTTCTCTGTTTACAGGACTGAAATGTTTCTCTACCAACCCAACAAAACATTTCACAGCAGGTGAACCCAGATAGTTAATAAGTTGTTATTCCTGTCACTCCAGTGTAAAATTCAGAGTCTATAAAAATATTGACATTTACTTGAACATACATTTGTTTTCTGACTGTGTTATTAAAAAACGTCCATATGTCCTTATCCACTGCACAGTGGGATGTACTGTAGCTGGGACGATGTACTGTAGCTGGGATGATGTACTGTAGCTGGGACGATGTACTGTAGCTGGGACGATGTACTGTAGCTGGGATGATGTACTGTAGCTGGGACGATGTACTGTAGCTGGGACGATGTACTAGCTCTACGATGTACTGTAGCTGGGACGATGTACTGTAGCTCTACGATGTACTGTAGCTGGGACGATGTACTGTAGCTGGGCGATGTACTGTAGCTCTACGATGTACTGTAGCTGGGACGATGTACTGTAGTACGATGTACTGCTGGGACGATGTACTGTAGCTGGGACGATGTACTGTAGCTGGGACGATGTACTGTAGCTGGGACGATGTACTGTAGCTCTACGATGTACTGTAGCTCTACGATGTACTGAAGCTGGGACAATGTACTGTAGCTCTACGATGTACTGTAGATGGGACGATGTACTGTAGCTCTACGATGTACTGTAGCTGGGACGATGTACTGTAGCTGGGACGATGTACTGTAGCTCTACGATGTACTGTAGCTGGGACAATGGGTAGCTCTACGATGTACTGTAGCTGGGACGATGTACTGTAGCTCTACGATGTACTGTAGCTGGGACGATGTACTGTAGCTGGGACGATGTACTGTAGTACTGTAGCTGGGACGATGTACTGTAGCTGGGACGATGTACTGTAGCTGGGACGATGTACTGTAGCTGGGACGATGTACTGTAGCTCTACGATGTACTGTAGATGGGACGATGTACTGTAGCTCTACGATGTACTGTAGCTGGGACGATGTACTGTAGCTGGGACAATGTACTGTAGCTCTACGATGTACTGTAGCTGGGACGATGTACTGTAGCTCTACGATGTACTGTAGCTGGGACGATGTACTGTAGCTGGGACGATATACTGTAGCTCTACGATGTACTGTAGCTGGGACAATGTACTGTAGCTCTACGATGTACTGTAGCTCTACGATGTACTGTAGCTGGGACGATGTACTGTAGCTGGGACAATGTATTGTAGCTCTAGGATGTACTGTAGCTGTATGTACTGTAGCTCTAGGATGTACTGTAGCTGGGACGATGTACTGTAGCTCTACGATATGTACTGTAGCTCTACGATGTACTGTAGCTCTACGATGTACTGTAGACGATGTACTGTAGCTACGATGTACTGTAGCTCTACGATGTACTGTAGCTGGGACGATGTACTGAAGCTGGGACAATGTACTGTAGCTCTACGATGTACTGTAGCTGGGACGATGTACTGTAGCTCTACGATATGTACTGTAGCTCTACGATGTACTGTAGCTCTACGATGTACTGTAACTGGGACGATGTACTGTAGCTGGGACGATGTACTGTAGCTGGGACAATGTACTGTAGCTCTACGATGTACTGTAGCTGGGACGATGTATTGTAGCTCTAGGATGTACTGTAGCTGGGACAATGTACTGTAGCTCTACGATGTACTGTAGCTCTACGATGTACTGTAACTGGGACAATGTACTGTAGCTGGGACGATGTACTGTAGCTCTACGATGTACTGTAGCTGGGACGATGTACTGAAGCTCTACGATGTACTGTAGCTGGGACGATGTACTGTAGCTCTACGATGTACTGTAGCTGGGACGATGTACTGTAGCTCTACGATGTACTGTAGATGGGACGATGTACTGTAGCTCTACGATGTACTGTAACTGGGACGATGTACTGTAGCTGGGACGATGTACTGTAGCTGGGACGATGTACTGTAGATGGGACGATGTACTGTAGCTCTATGATGTACTGTAGCTGGGACGATGTACTGAAGCTGGGACAATGTACTGTAGCTCTACGATGTACTGTAGCTCTACGATGTACTGTAGATGGGACGATGTACTGTAGCTGGGACGATGTACTGTAGCTGGGACGATGTACTGTAGCTGGGACGATGTACTGTAGCTCTACGATGTACTGTAGAAATATTGTATAAAATAAGGCAGTCTGTTTCAGTAGGATAAACCTGATACAAACATTTCTGTGAGAAAAATCATCTTTCCAGTCCAAAACATAGTTTTTCTTGTTCTCAGATTTCTGCTGTAGCGGGATGCCGTGAGTTCCTTTTGTCGGTCAACAGCGTTTGTGAAATCCACAGACAGGTGGGGTTGCCGATGGAAACGGGGTTGCCGATGGAAACGGGGATACCTAGTCACTTGTCCAACTGAATGTATTCAACTGAAATGTGACACAAACTCGCAAGAGGTGATAAGACAACAACAACAACAGCTTATTCCAACAAGTTAAATGTCCCGATTCCCATCCATGGACTAAATCACTGAGACATTATAGACAATTCAACTGTTGCTTTACAGTGCAATACAAAGATGTCCATTCAAACTGATACTGTACTAAAATAAAATAAAATGTTTATAACGTTAATGTTTTCTTATGGATAATAATCCTCCTCATCATCGACAAGACTCAGAGAGTTATATAATAGTATGTTATTCAGCTTTGGCTTGTCTTTCTTTCATCTTTTCTTATTTTTGTTCTAATTTCTTCATCATCAGATAATTCATTAATTGATGTTAATCTTTTTTGTTTTGTTTTATAAAGAAAATATGGAACATTTAAAACAAAATAAAAGACCAAATTGTCTGTAATAATGACATAGCTATGACCAAGATGTCTGAATGTTTGTGTCTTCAACCAATGGCCTGAGGACAGTTAATTAGCTCCACCCACTGAACACCCGTGACCACGCCCCCACCCCGCACAAACGTATGTCTCTGGATGCGTCCCAAAATGGCACCCTATTCCCTTTATAGTGCACTACATTTGACCAGGGCCGATACGGCAATAGTGCACTACTCTTGGCACAGCCAGAAGAGGACTGGCCACCCCACATAGCCTGGTTCCTCTCTAGGTTTTGGCCTTTCTAGGGAGCTTTTCCTAGCCACCGTGCTTCTACACCTGCATTGCTTGCTGTTTGGGGTTTTAGGCTGGGTTTCTGTACAGCACTTTGAGATACCAGCTGATGTACGAAGGGCTATATAAATACATTTGATTTGATTTGATGATTTGCTCTTGACTAGGGTTCTGGTCAACAGTAGTGCACTATAAAGGGAATTGGGTGGTATATGGAACACAATTTTAGTGTGTTTAGGACGGCCTCGTGTCCCATCCCGTCGCTACAGGTCCTCTAGTGGACGAGGTGCTTCTGAAGGACAAAGAAACAAAGGACATACAGCTAGAAGACATAGTAAAAGGTGATGGTGGCAGCTGGTGGAGGTGGAGTGTAGTTCGACCTGGTGGCCACTGGGGGGCGATATAGGGATTTATCCAGTCGGAATGCCCACCACACACTGGGTTGTACGGTCTGACGTGGATTTGACATGGTTGGCCATCCCAAATGCAACCCTATTCTCTATATAAAGTGCACTTCTTATGGCCAGAGCCCCATAGACTCTTTTATCCTAAAAGTAGTGCACTATTGCACTATATAGGGAATAGGGTGCCATTTAGGAGGAAAAACTGTGTAATGTGAACCTGTCCCATCAGCTGATCCTCCAAACAGTTTTTCATTGGAGGTGCCTGAGACTTGAAACCACCTGACATCTCAATGTTCAGTTTGTTTGTGTGTTTCTCCGTAGCTCTAACCAACAGTGCAGTCAGTCTGCAGAGAGACAGTAACATCAGCCGGTCTCTGACTGACAGAGAGACAGAGAGAGAGAGAGAGAGACAGTAACATCAGCCGGTCTCTGACTGACAGAGAGACAGAGAGAGAGAGAGAGAGGCAGGGGGAACCCGTGTGTGAGTACTAAGGGGATGGTACGTCCATTACCAGGTTGGCTGGGAGAAGAACAGTCCCTCACACAGCCTCCCTGGCAGCAGTAGG
>NW_024609460.1:127500-137500 GCF_018296145.1 Oncorhynchus tshawytscha
GCCCTGGACCATGACTGCCCTGGACCATGACCCCCTGGACTGCCCTGGACCATGACCGCCCTGGACCATGACCGCCCTGGACCTGACCGCCCTGGACCGCCCTGGCCCTGACCACCCTGGACCCTGACCACCCTGGACCCACCCTGACTGCCCTGGACCATGACTGCCCTGGACCATGACCGCCCTGGACCATGACCCCGTCATGACCTGGACCCTGACCGCCCTGGACCCTGACCGCCCTGGACCCTGACTGCCCTGGACCCTGACTGCCCTGGACCCTGACCGCCCTGGACCCTGACCCCTGGACCCTGACCGCCCTGGACCCTGGACCCTGACTGCCCTGGACCCTGACCGCCCTGGACCCTGACCGCCCTGGACCCTGACTGCCCTGGCTTTATTAACACGTGTCCCTTGTTAAAGTTAATTTGTGAAATTTCTTTACTTATTAATGCGTCTGAGACAATCAGTTGTGTTGTGACAAGGTAGGGGTGGTATACAGAAGATAGCCTTAAGTCCATTTATGACAAGAACAGCTCAAATAAGCAAAGAGAAATGACAGTCCATCATTACTTTAAGACATGAAGGTCAGTCAATCCGGAAAAATGTCAAGAACTTTAAACGTTTCTTCAAGTTCAGTCGCAAAAACCATCCAGCGCTATGATGAAACTGGCTCTCATGAGGACCGCAACAGGAAAGGAAGACCCAGAGTTACCTCTGCTGCAGAGGATAACTTCATTAGAGTTAACAGCACCTCAGATTGCAGCCCAAATAAATGCTTCACAGAGTTCAAGTAACAGACACATCTCAACATCAACTGTTCAGAGGAGACTGATTTGATATTTTTGTTTCCAACCGTCGTGTCTTTGTGAGACACAGAGTAGGTGAACGGAAGATCTCTGCATGTGTGGTTCCCACTGTGAAGCATGGAGGAGGAGGTGGTGTGATGGTTCTTTGCTGGTGACACTGTCTGTAATTCATTTAGAATTCAAGGCACACTTAACCAGCATGGCTACCACCGCATTCTGCAGGGTTACACCATCACATCTGGTTTGCGCTTAGTGGGACTATCATTTGTTTTTCAACAGGACAATGACCAAATTTGACCAAGAAGGAGAGTGATGGAGTGCTGCATTAGATGACCTGGCCTTCACAATCACCCAACCTCAACCCAATTGAGATGGTTTGGGATGAGTTGGACCGCAGAGTGAAGCAAAAGCAGCCAACAAATGCCCAGCATATGTGGGAACTCCTTCAAGACTATTGGTTCAGCATTCCAGGTGAAGCTGGTTGAGAGAAAAAAAACAATTTAAATTGTATTTTCACCTTTATTTAACCAGGTAGGCCAGTTGAGAACAAGTTCTCATTTACAACTGCGACCTGGTCAATATAAAGCATAGCAGTGCAACAAAAACAAACAACACAGAGTTACACATAAACAAACATGCAGTCAATAACACATTAGACAAATCTATGTACAGTGTGTACAAATGTAGAAGAGTAGGGAGGTAGGCAATAAATAGGCCATAGAGGCTAAATAATTAGAATTTAGCATTAATACTGGAGTGATGGATGTGCAGATGATGATGTGCAAGTAGGGTGCAAAAGAGCAAGAGGGTAAGTAACAATATGGGGATGAGGTAGTTGGGTGTGCTATTTACAGATGAGCTATGTATAGGTACAGTGATCGGTAAGCTGATGCTTAAAGTTAGAGAGGGAGATATAAGACTCCAGCTTCAGTAATTTTTGCAATTCGTTCCAGTCATTGGCAGCAGAGAACTGGAAGGAAAGGCGGCCAAAGGAAGTGTTGGCTTTGGGGATGACCAGTGAAATATACCTGCTGGAGTGTGTGCTACGGGTGGGTGTTGCTATGGTGACCAGTGCGCTGAGATAAGGCGGGGCTTTACCTAAAGACCTTATAGATGACCTGGAGCCAGTGGGTTTGGCGACGAATGTGTAGTGAGGGCTAGCCAACGAGAGCATACAGGTTGCAGTGGTGGGTAGTATATGGGGCTTTGGTGACAAAATGGATGGCACTATGAAATCATGCTAAGACTGTGCAAAGCAAAGGGTGGCTACATTGAAGAATCTCAAATATATTTTGATTTGTTAATCCCTTTTTTGGTTATTACATGATTCCATATGTGTTATTTCATAGTTTACCGGTATGTCTTCACTATTATTCTACAATGTAGAAAACAGTAAAAATAAAGAAAAACCCTTGAATGAGTAGGTGTGTCCAAACTTTTGATTGGTACTGTAGTTTGATTGCTAACTGAGTTAGTCAGAGTTATAGTTTGATTGCTAACTAGTTAGATTGCAGAATTACCTCCTATGATATTCCTTAAAAGGGCCTGTGTGATAGAGTAGAATGGCTGTGCTGTGCATTCCACACCATCGTGAGAAAGATGGAACCAGACCGTAAGATTCTCTCTCCATGCTAATCTGTCTGTGGCCAGGTGGCTACTCTAGGCTAGGCTATGCTAGCAGGTTACACTAGGAGGCTAGGCTATGATATGCTAGCAGGCTACACTAGGAGGCTAGGCTACGCTAGCAGGCAAAACTACGAGGCTAGGCCAGGAGGCTACACTAGCCTATGATATGCTAGCAGGCTACACTAGGAGGCTATTCTATGATATGCTAGCAGGCTACACTAGGAGGCTAGGCTATGCTATGCTAGCAGGCTAAAGTGCATGGACGGCTACATTAGGAAGCTAGGCCAGGAGGCTACGCTAGCCTATGATATGCAAGCAGGCTACACTAGGAGGCTAGGCTATGCTAGCAGGCTAAAGTGCATGGAAGGCTACATTAGGAAGCTAGGCCAGGAGGCTACACTAACTCCCTTCAACCTGCATCACAGTTGGCTAACTTTTAGCTGGAAGGCTCCACTGGAAGGCTAGGCTAGGCTACGTTATAAGGCTACGTTAGGCCACACAGGCTAGACAATGACTCCCTTCAACTCTTCTCCTCTTTCTAACCTGCATGCTGTTAGCTAACTGTCGGCTGTTTTTAGAGTTAAGCGTGATGCAGAATGATATCTAAAAACAGACCGATTTGTATTTTCTAGATTGTTCCATGACTGGACACAGCTACACATACTGTATCGGCTGCAATACTCTGATCTAAGTCATGAACAGGTTCCTGCTGCCATCTTGTTTAACCACAGAGCCTTTCTAACCTGGACTTTTAGTGTTCTTTTTCATCCCTCTTTTCTTGTTCTGTCCTTCATCTCACCCCGTTCTCCTCCAGCGCGGCCAGCGGCTTGTTTAACCACAGAGCCTTTCTAACCTGGACTTTTAGTGTTCTTTTTCATCCCCTCTTTTCTTGTTCTGTCCTTCATCTCACCCCGTTCTCCTCCAGCGCGGCCAGCGGCTTGTTGATGCTGTTGACGAACTTGTTGACGTGCTCAAAGTGTTTTGTCATCTCTGTGGCGAGCACCATGTCTATGATGGCCTGACGCAGGGTACGGTACTCATTCCTACAGAGAGAGAGACAGCGAGAAGGGAGGGGAGGAGAGAGAGAGAGAGAGGGGGGAGGAGAAAGAGAGAGAAAGAGAGAAGAGACAGCGAGAGGGAGGAGAGGAGAGAGAGAGGGGAGGAGAGAGAGAGAGAGGAGGAGAGAGAGAGAGAGGAGGGGGATGGGGAGAAGAACACACAGAGAGAGAGAGAAAGAAGCAGTGGAGGAGAGAGAGGAGGGGGATGGGGAGAGAACACAGAGAGAGAGGAGGGGGGATGGGGAGAGAACACAGAGAGAGAGAGGAGGGGGATGGGGAGAAGAACACAGAGAGAGAGGAGGGGGATGGGGAGACGAACACAGAGAGAGAGGAGGGGGATGGGGAGAAGAACACAGAGAGAGAGAGGAGGGGGATGGGGAGAAGAACACAGAGAGAGAGAGAGGAGGGGGATGGGGAGACGAACACAGAGAGAGAGGAGGGGGATGGGGAGACGAACACAGAGAGAGAGGAGGGGGATGGGGAGAAGAACACAGAGAGAGAGAGAGGAGGGGGATGGGGAGAAGAACACAGAGAGAGAGGAGGGGGATGGGGAGAAGAACACAGAGAGAGAGAGAGGAGGGGGATGGGGAGAAGAACACAGAGAGAGAGAGGAGGGGGATGGGGAGAAGAACACAGAGAGAGAGGAGGGGGATGGGGAGAAGAACACAGAGAGAGAGGAGGGGGATGGGGAGAAGAACACAGAGAGAGAGAGGGGGGATGGGGAGAAGAACACAGAGAGAGAGAGGAGGGGGATGGGGAGAAGAAACACAGAGAGAGAGAGGAGGGGGATGGGGAGAAGAACACAGAGAGAGAGAGGGGGGATGGGGAGAAGAACACAGAGAGAGAGGAGGGGGATGGGGAGAAGAACACAGAGAGAGAGGAGGGGGATGGGGAGAAGAACACAGAGAGAGAGGAGGGGGATGGGGAGAAGAACACAGAGAGAGAGGAGGGGGATGGGGAGAAGAACACAGAGAGAGAGAGGAGGGGGATGGGGAGAAGAACACAGAGAGAGAGAGAGAGAGAGGAGGGGGATGGGGAGAAGAACACAGAGAGAGAGAACAGAGAGAGAGAGGAGGGGGATGGGGAGAAGAACACAGAGAGAGAGGAGGGGGATGGGGAGAAGAAACACAGAGAGAGAGAGA
The DNA here is from genome assembly GCF_018296145.1 of Oncorhynchus tshawytscha. Lineage (NCBI taxonomy): Eukaryota > Metazoa > Chordata > Actinopteri > Salmoniformes > Salmonidae > Oncorhynchus > Oncorhynchus tshawytscha. The sequence continues at coordinate 132,133 of NW_024609460.1, forward strand.
GGAGGGGATGGGGAGAAGAACACAGAGAGAGAGGAGGGGGATGGGGAGAAGAACACAGAGAGAGAGAGGAGGGGGATGGGGAGAAGAACACAGAGAGAGAGGGGGATGGGGAGAAGAACACAGAGAGAGAGAGGAGGGGATGGGGAGAAGAACACAGAGAGAGAGAGGAGGGGGATGGGGAGAAGAACACAGAGAGAGAGGAGGGGGATGGGGAGAAGAACACAGAGAGAGAGAGGAGGGGGATGGGGAGAAGAACACAGAGAGAGAGAGGAGGGGGATGGGGAGAAGAACACACAGAGAGAGGAGGGGGATGGGGAGAAGAACACAGAGAGAGAGAGGAGGGGGATGGGGAGAAGAACACAGAGAGAGAGAGGAGGGGGATGGGGAAGAACACACAGAGAGAGAGGAGGGGGATGGGGAGAAGAACACAGAGAGAGAGAGGAGGGGGATGGGGAGAAGAACACAGAGAGAGAGAGAGAGGAGGGGGATGGGGAGAAGAACACAGAGAGAGAGGGGGATGGGGAGAAGAACACAGAGAGAGAGAGAGGAGGGGGATGGGGAGAAGAACACACAGAGAGAGAGAGGAGGGGGATGGGGAGAAGAACACAGAGAGAGAGAGAGAGGAGGGGGATGGGGAGAAGAACACAGAGAGAGAGGAGGGGGACAGGGAGAAGAACACAGAGAGAGAGAGGAGGGGGATGGGGAGAAGAACACAGAGAGAGAGGAGGGGGATGGGGAGAAGAACACAGAGAGAGAGAGAGGAGGGGGATGGGGAGAAGAACACAGGAGAGAGAGGAGGGGGATGGGGAGAAGAACACAGAGAGAGAGAGAGGAGGGGGATGGGGAGAAGAACACAGAGAGAGAGAGGAGGGATGGGGAGAAGAACACAGAGCGAGAGAGAGGAGGGGGATGGGGAGAAGAACACAGAGAGAGAGAGAGAGAGAGGAGGGGGGATGGGGAGAAGAACACAGAGAGAGAGAGAGAGAGAGAGAGGAGGGGGATGGGGAGAAGAACACAGAGAGAGACATACACACAAAAAGCATTGGTAAATAAATGTGCTGAAAGCCCCTCTGGACAGTTCTAGCCTCCTGACTGTAGTGACAGAGGAGAGGAATGAATGGAGTGATTGTGTACCTTCCCCCATCCGAGGGAGAGCATTGCATGAGACACACTCCTCTGGGACTCGAATCACATGACTGCCCTGCCTCACTGTCTCTCTCTCACACACAGACAGACAGACAGACCAAACAGCCTCCCAGAAAACCCACAGACAGCCGTACCTCTCCATGTTCTTGAAGATGTTACACTTGTCGTCCCGTGTGGTGATCTGGAAGGCAAGGGCAGCGTGGTGGCTCTCTAGCACGGCCGTGTCGTTGTACAAGATGGCCAGCTCACTTCCTGCGTTACACAGGAAGCTGTTGGTGCGTCCCGGGTGATCCACGTCGTGTACCGTGGCTGCTATCAGAGCCGCCACCTCATCAATCTGCTCCAGACTTTGCTATTCGGGAAAGAAGATGAGTGTTTTCTTCATATTTAATATTAATGGAGCAGTTATTGACGGGGATTCCAGCTGGCGACCGTTTGGTTACAGGCCCAATGATCTAACGGCTACCTGCTGCCCTATCGATTATGGTCATACTATTTATACCACCAAATTACCCTTACCATTGTCATTTTTAGTATGTGAACCCTGCAGGAACTGAACCCACCACCTTGGTGTTGCTAGTGAACGTGATCTTACTAACTGAACCCACCACCTTGGTGTTGCTAGTGAACGTGATCTTACTAACTGAACCCACGACCTTGGTGTTGCTAGTGAACGTGATCTTACTAACTGAACCCACCACCTTGGTGTTGCTGAACGTGATCTTACTAACTGAACCCAGCACCTTGGTGTTGCTAGTGAACGTGATCTTACTAACTGAACCCACGACCTTGGTGTTGCTAGTGAACGTGATCTTACTAACTGAACCCAGCACCTTGGTGTTGCTAGTGAACGTGATCTTACTAACTGAACCCACGACCTTGGTGTTGCTAGTGAACGTGATCTTACTAACTGAACCCACCACCTTGGTGTTGCTAGTGAACGTGATCTTACTAACTGAACCCACCACCTTGGTGTTGCTAGTGAACGTGATCTTACTAACTGAACCCACGACCTTGGTGTTGCTAGTGAACGTGATCTTACTAACTGAACCCACGACCTTGGTGTTGCTAGTGAACGTGATCTTACTAACTGAACCCACGATCTTGGTGTTGCTAGTGACGTGATCTTACTAACTGAATCACTGATTGAATAGGCTGCTTTAAATGTTTTAGGGGCTTTCTTCATCACGTATTTGTGTTGTGTCTTGTTGTTTTAGGGGCTTATGGACACAAACACACCGGCAGGTATGCACGCACATAGCCACGGGAAGTAGTTTGGGGGTATGGGTGCTGCAAATCTTTTAGCAAATTCTTTTTTTGGGGGGGGGGTGCAGAATTGATGGGGGGGGGTCCGCGTTGAAGACGTCTATATCGGTCCTCTAATCCAGAACTAGTAAAGGCCCAGTGCACTACACACACACAGGTCCAGACACACACACAGGTCCAGACACACACACAGGTCCAGACACACACACAGGTCCAGACACACACACAGGTCCAGACACACACACAGGTCCAGACACACACACAGGTCCAGACACACACACAGGTCCAGACACACACACAGGTCCAGACACACACACTCCTAACCTGATTAGTCTAGATGACTCTAGTGACATGTAGTTCCATCTTAGAGAGTAAAGGAGTCAAAGACGTTAGGATTATGACTTCCCGCTGGGCACAGACAGCAGGTCAACGTCTAGTTTTGATTTACATTTGGGTGAGTTGTCAACTCATGTGAAATCAAAGTGAAATCAACAAAAAAATGTCACAATGTCAATGGATTTAGGTTGCAAGTTGGGTAAAAAATTAAAAAATTAAAAAAATGAAAATCCCTTATGTTGATGACCTTTTGTAAATCCGAACAGTTTTCAACGTTGATTCAACATCATCACATTACATTTTTGTTGTTGAAACAAGGTGGAATCACCATTTATTCAACCAGTTTTTGCCCAGTGGGTAGGGTTGATTCCAGGAATCTTCTAACTGGAATGTTTGGAAAACTTGGACATTTTGGGGAAGCTACCGGCATCGTGCAACTCTAATTAGAACTTGGAATAAGCCATGCTTGTGATTTGAGGAATGTCAGCCCAGGATTGACTCATTGCTTGTGTGCTTATTTCATTTCATTTCAATGCGTGTTTGTTACAAATGTTTTACTTCTGCTGTCTCTGAACAGGTCATACAGATTTACCTGTATAAATGAGGGGCAAACAAACATACAAACAAACCAATGTAGACAAAAACAAACAAGTCAAAACAAGACAAAACAAACAAGAAAAAACAAACAAGACAAACAAATAAATAAGACAAAACAAACAAGACAAAAACAAACAAGTCAAAACAAGACAAAACAAACAAGACAAACAAATAAATAAAACAAAACAAACAAGTCAAAACAAACAAGACAAAAACAAACAAGACAAAAACAAACAAGTCAAAACAAACAAGACAAAACAAACAAGACAAAACAAGACAAAACAAACGAGACAAAACTGTCTGACCCAGTGGCGGCCATCTTGGACGGCCATCTTACCTTGACCCTCTCCTTGCAGAGGAAGTATGAGGTAGCGTGCAGGACATCGGCAGCATGCGAGGAGTTGTGGTAGGAGTTGGTGGAGTGGTAGTTAGCCTCGATCCCCTGCAGCCAGGAGCGGAGAGTGGCCTCGGGACAGCTCAGGAACTCACACACCCCGAACCGAGAGAAGATCTTCAGGCCCAGATAGGTCAGAGGCCTGGGAGGAGACAATTACCAGACAGCATGAAGGTTAGGACTAACAGAATGGAGGAGTTCAATACCACAGAGTTAAGTGCGGTACACTGTGTAACCTCATCTCTTCTGCCATAACCCAGCTTCCCAATCCCTCTGACACTCAACAGGTCATTTATAGGGCACTATTTTTCACCAGAGCCCATATGGGTGATCCCCCCCCAAATTTTGGGGGATTTTCACGTAATGTAGAATGGTCCTTTAAAGGAAGGATTGTTGACATATATTTGATATTTGCATCTTAAAGACATGTTCAGGTAATTTGGCAACTAAGAAAGACCTGCTGCTTTGGGCTGGATGTGTCAATGTGTAGTTCATACATGCATAATCTATGAGCAGAATTCGTCTTACCTCAATTAGCCACGAAATCCATAGATGAAAATGACTGCTTCTTTTAGCTATATTTGTATTTATTATGGATCCCCATTACTCTTCCTTGGGTCCAGCAGAATTAAGGCAGTTATACCATTTTAAAAACATTACAATACAATTACAGAATTCACAACATACTGTGTGTGTGCCCATAGTCCACTACCACATATCTACAGAGACAAATCCATGTGTACGTGTGTGTATAGTGTGTATGTTATCATGTGTGTGTGTGTGCATGTGTCTGTGCCTTTGTGTGTGTCTCTTCATAGTCCACTACCACATATCTACAGAGACAAATCCATGTGTACGTGTGTGTATAGTGTGTATGTTATCATGTGTGTGTGTGTGCATGTGTCTGTGCCTTTGTGTGTGTCTCTTCATAGTCCACTACCACATATCTACAGAGACAAATCCATGTGTACGTGTGTGTATAGTGTGTATGTTATCATGTGTGTGTGTGCCTTTGTGCCTTTGTGTGTCTCTCTTCACAGTCCCCGCTGTTCCATAAGGTGTATATTTACCTGCTTTTTAAATCGGATTCTACTGTTGCATTCTACTGTCCATGTAGTCATGGCTCAGTGTAGTACAGTGTGCCTGTCATAGTCTGTTCTGGACTTGGGGACTGTGAAGAGACCTCTGGTGGCATGTCTTGTGGGGGTATGTATGGGTGTCCGAGCTGTGTGCTAGTATTTTAAACAGACAGCTCGGTACCTTCAGCTTGTCAACACCTCTTACAAAAACAAGTAATGAGGAAGTCAATCTCTCTTCCACTTTGAGTCATGAGAGATTGACATGCATATTATTAATGTTAGCTCTCTGTGTACCTTTAAGGGCCAGCTGTGCTGCCCTATTCTGAGCCAATTGTAATTCCCCAAGTCCCTCTTTGAGGCACCTGACCACACGACTGAACGATAGTCCAGGTGAGACAAAACCAGGGCCTGTAGGACCTGCCTTGTTGATAGTGAAGGCAGAGCAGTGCTTTATTACGGACAGACTTCTCCCCATCTTAGCTACTGTTGTATCAATATGTTTTGACCATGACAGTTTACCAACCATGGTTACTCCAAGAAGTGTAGTCAC